>NW_015549577.1:575764-576130 GCF_001515605.1 Sinocyclocheilus anshuiensis
ATATTTAAAGAATTTGCCACTGATGATTCAAACGCGAGTTTTGAGCAGTGTAGAGTAGCGCTTGTTGTGTGTCGTTTCTCCGATCACAAATGCAGACATGGTTTTATGTTTACGTGGCGCGGCGCAACACAACGCAACGCTTAAAAAGACAGTATAAGTCATTATAATCTGTGATTATGTCCCCACTGGATGTAACAAATGCCTTGTTTATACTGGGTTTTAATGTTTTTGTCTCATCGCTCAGGGACACGGCATTACAGTATGGTAGGGGCGTAACATTTTTGTCACTCGCTTGAGGTATTCGGCCAATCACAACGTACTAGATAGCTGGCCAATCAGAGCACACCTTGCTTTTCAGACCGATGA
>NW_015549577.1:576453-595126 GCF_001515605.1 Sinocyclocheilus anshuiensis
AATAATGTACAGTATGTGGAAAATAATGTGTTTTTTGAACCTTAAACCGCATAAACATTTTATTACACCAAATACACAAAATAATGTTCTTTTTAGCAACATCATATGACCCCTTTAAACTGGTGAGTTATAGATATAACATGTCATCGTACATGAACTTTAAAGATAATTATAAACATTCAATCCAAGTTGTATATTCTGATCTCATATTTATCCTCATGAATCCATTGCTTATTGAAAATCTGCCAGTTTTTCTTCTTCCACAGACTGTCAGGATACAGTGTTTTCCCGCTTAGATTCCTCATAAAGTGGGTATGATTCATAGGTCAAATGAAGAGCGCACACTTCAAAATGTCACAGTGTTCTTGTGTACATCTTTGTGTAGGAATGGTAGGTGTTTCATAGAGTTCACCGTGATGCCGAAGCTGATGACAAAGTGTCTGGAGAAATGCATTGCTTATTATACAGTGCTTTCAGAATAGAAACCAATATAAATGGAGAACGGATGACAAAGAGGAAAATCTGTCAAAAGGTCATAGCATAAGCAAAAGTGGTTGAGTCTGTGGTGCCATCAAAGCATTTCTCTGCATATCTGATCATCTTGACTATCTGTTTGTCTGACTATTAGCATTTAATTAGATGCGTCAATAGAGTGTTTTGCATTTAATTTAATGAATAGGAAGAGCAGCCAAATATTGATGATATTTCCCAAACTAATATCTAATGATCAACAATGACTGAATATCAAGTCTGTCAAATCAGAACATCTTGGCATATTCTTAGCAGGTTTTCTCTGCAAGGGCTTCAGAAGAGCATCAGAGCCTTGGTAGTCTCCGCATCTAATTTTACAGCTCACTGCTTTGATTCATGGAGCTCTTAATGGCAATAAGACGACGTTATAGCAGAAATAAGACAGGAATCATCTATTACAATAGTAATGCTTCTATATGCCACTCCAACAAATAGTAAAGAAATGCCCTGGGAACTAAGCTTCTGTATTGTATTTCAATTGAAATAGATTAAGTGTTGAATGCACATTTTAATACATGGTCTGGGCAAGTTCTTGTAAGCACACGGACAGTTTTTCATTAAAGAAAGATTATGTTTTATCCATAATCGCAGGGTATTTCTGTCATCTCCCGCTATGCACTAAAAATAGCCTGAAGGTATTAGTAATGCCATGATGACATATTCTGAAATTTCTTAAAGCGTTTTGTTTCTTATTTATTATTTATATTAATAATAAATAATTATTTATTATAAATAATTATATTATTTATTATAAATAAATAAATAAGACAGAGAGAAAGAAAAACATGTCACAACAACTACTGTAATGTAAGTAATTAGGTAGTGGAACTGTGTATAATTTAGCTAAGGTTATTTACAGGATACTGGGAATATTAGATTGTCACTAATTAACCAGCCACTCTCACCAAATGCAATCATTTCTGAGCTTAAAAGCATGAAAAAAATGAAAGAAAAAATGAAAAATGGAGAAAAAAAAACCAAGAAAGAAAAATGCACAAATCACATCAGAGATTGTTAAATCATTACTCAAAGTTTCTCGACTGAGAAATCTTTTGTACTGTTGAGGCTATTCAAGCTGATCATGTTTGGGTTCAAACTTGATTTTATTACGCTCTAAATAACAGACACTGTTGCTATTTCATGTTCTGTGTCTGGTAATTGGATGCATAAGTCTGGAAAGAATCTGGTTCCAATTATTTCTTTGTCATCACACAAACAGCATTTCTGCCTTCGGCTTTGTAGATTACCAACCATTTAATTCGGAAACTAAAAGTCTATACAAGTAGAGTATGTGAACAGTAATTTATATTTCATTCTTCTATATATCAGCAGTTTACCCTGAAGAATCAAAACATTATTTTGACAGCCCGACATAGCCAACATATATTATTTTACAAACTTACAGTTTATACAACAGCCTTTTTTGTGCAATAGCTGACCATCAATCCATCCATCCAAAACTATACAGATAAGGCCTATAACATCTTGATAAACTTTCAGATCATAGTTGAATTTATTAGGCTGAGTTTTATGAGACAAATGATCATCCATTAACTCTGAAAAAGAAAAATAATTCATGACCATAAAATAAACAAAGAGAGACATATTTACACTACCTTACTGACCAATGACAAATCACACATCTAATTGCAATGCAAGATGGCATTAGTCAGACTTCATTAGACAGAAATCTCTCTGTGAATCTTCTGTAACGTCACATCACCACTCACACCAGACACTGCTGCTAATGAATGCATGGCCATAAAATGATTACTAACTCCCTCTGGTAAATGTCGCTATTGTTCATAAGTGGCTTGGATAGACCTTTTTGTGTTAGTTGGAGAATTTAATGCTTTCCTTCAGACAGATGGGCTGTTGGTGTTCTCCACGGTCCAACAGCACTGTCCTGTGCACCAGAAAGAAGGCAATTGTGACAGCAGGAACATCCACAAGGCAGTGGAGGGAAATGTGTTGTGGCCGCAAGAGCTTTGCTCTTTTCAGTGCCAAAATAATGACTTTGTTATGCCTAACCTCTTTATGAAATCAGATTACAACTTGTTCTGGGTAAATGAGCAAATTCTAAATTAATTTGCAATGTAGTACACTAGAGATGCATTATACAATGATGAACTGGTTTGTTTACATATTGCAATGAAAAACAAAAATTCAACAACCTTGGTTTTTAGCGATAGTGTCCTGGTATTTCATGTTTTTAATATTGGAGATAACAGTTCATGAAAACATTAGACAAGCTACCCACAAATCTTAATGTACTTATAAAAATACAGTAGTCAGTAACAGCAGAGTGTATTGGTACTTGAAAAATGGTACTCTGCATACTTACAATATAATGTCTTACTCATATAAAAAAACAGATGTAATACAATCACCTGAGAATATATTTGTAAGCATCATCATTTGCCATTCTGAGGGATTCAGCACTGGACACTACTTGTGATTATAATCTATATCTTCAAAGCAAGCCAGACAGGCCAACAGGAGCTCCTAACACAGACATATTACTAGTGCATTCCCTGCCATCTGGGATCTAAGACTGGCCAGTAGGGTTTATCACATCAAAGATCCATTAATTCATTTTGGAAAGAAGGGTGGGACAGGTGGTTGTAAATACATAGAGGAAAAAAAACAGACCTCTGGAGGCAGACAGGTTGTCTGCTCCAAGCCACTGAGAAATGACAGAAAGGGAGGAGAGACTAGGTGAGGAACAAAGAGAGGTAGAGATAGACAGAGATACAGGCAGACAGATAGGAGTATGAAAAGGGAGAGTCTGAACAATAGTTTTATAAGGGTTTCTGTTAGGACTGTCAATTTTAACATATACAGTATGCATATATATATATATATATATATATATATGCAAATAATAATTGCTATTAATTAAACAATACCATTAAAATTATTACATTTGAAAAATCGTTTGACGGCCCTATAGGTTCTGAGCTGGATGGACATGCAGAGGAGAGAGAGGAAAGCAAGACAAAAACTGGTACAACCCACATACCTTTTTTTCTGTTAAATGCCCGGTTCATGCTTGAAAACGCTCCGTCTTTGCTGCGATTTCCTGGAATGTGCCACCTCTACCTGGTGGGATGAGAACGTATATGGAAATTTAATCCACGGAGTCTGAGAAATATGAATACATGTTTCAAAAACAAAATCCTGTGAATCTGCCCCTAAGGTTAAGTCTCCTATGGTGTGTTATTGCACAAAAATGTTACTGGCTTAAAAGTTATTGGGTTCACAAGAAATAAAAAGCAAATATCTCTGAACAAAAAAGAAAAAAGAATTGGGGGGATAAACTAAAAGCACTACAGCAGGTAGGAGGGTTATTAGTCAAAACTATAAATATTATAGGTAAATATGCCCTTCATGGTTCAAATATTTAAAAAAGTTAGACTGCGACAGTTAAATGAAAGGTGCTGTATATTTGCAAAAGCCTAAGACCACTAGAATTTTCACACAAAAAAAAAAGGTTTTAAGTCAGTTATTTCTATCTTTTGCTGTAGTGTGTCAGTAGGAAATATCAGTTTCATTTCCAAACATTCCTTTTGCCATTGATTGAAATAATCCAGTGAGATTTTTGTATACACAAGGAATCTGACAGCAGCCAGTGCTCCACACAGAGATCTATCTATCTATCTATCTATCTATCTATCTATCTATCTATCTATCTATCTGTCTGTCTATCTATCTATCTGTCTGTCTGTCTGTCTACCTTTTTTTAATAATAAGCTTAAAATGACTGAAATTGTTTACGATTGAATGAAAATAAAATTGGACTTGCATGGCTTTTAGCCCATGTCTTTGAGACCATCTATACCATGTACTCCTGAACATCAACAAAATAAACTTTTAACATGTATATGGATTTTTTTCCAGTGAAATATGATCTAAAATGAGAATCTCTCTTTCCACAATGCAACACATGTGAAACTGAAGCCTACTGGCTATTGAAAAAAGACGGGAGAGCTGTATGTACCACTCAAAACATCCTGCTTCAATGGGAAAAACAATGTGAACTGACAGAAAATGATGCTCATTTCGTTGGCACTACAGGAAAAAAAAAAAAAAAGAGATGTCCTGTAGAATTTCTTTTCACTGCATGCTATCCTAAAGCTTCTCCCTCTCAGGCATTGTCAAACATCAGGAGATAAGCTTAGCCAATGACTTATACAGGCTATGAAACAAACTAATCAAATGTTAAGCCCAATGGGCAGACATATTACAATGTTATTGTTGGATGGATGGATGCTGAAAGAAGAGATTGCAAGACCTCCTCAAGGGGTCCATGTGCACATTACTGATTTCCCTGATGCAGGAAAGACAAAAGCTTTTCATAGAGACTCTTCAGACAAATGTGTCTTTAACCTCACAGTGACTTCAACCTCATTACTCATTACTCCCACTGCCTATCTTGTTAATTTGAACATGATACAGGACAACTTTGCTGGGTATGTTTATCATTGACTTCCTGAATTTGTTGTGTAGAGCTAATCATGTTCACGGTAAAATGCACGGAGACAATGAGAACAATGCAGTTTTAATGCTGTACATAACTTAAAGCATTTTATATTCTTGTTAAGAATAACTGAGCAGCTTTCATGCCAGTACAATTATTGTTAAATGTTCAAGGTGAATACTGTACGATGTGCACTTTTTTTTTTCTCTCCTCTCAAACATTATGGTCATGATAGTAATGAAAGAAAAACTGAAAAACTGATTATGTGCTGTCTTGAGAGGAAATGCTAAGTTCCATTTAGACCCTATAGTATGAAATGCTATTACGATATAACCAATAATGTTTTAAACAAGTCCTTTCACACAACGTCTTGCAAAATATGCAATGTAAGGAGAGATGCCTATGATTTTTACAGTGTGTCTTCATGTGAAGGGTGTGGTGCTTCACTGGAGTTAAGCAGTAAATTATAGTATTTTGGGAAGACATGGCACACAAGAATGTCATTTAAGGCTTCATGACAAAACAATGCATTTATGTTTTCTTTAAAGGTGACATACCATGAAAATCTGACTTTTCCAGGTTTTAAGTGCTATAATCAGGTCCCCGGTGCATCTACCAACCAAGGAAACGTGATAAAGATTAACCCAGTAACTTTGTTTTGGTAAGCCTTTTTTTGCAAGCATCTGAGAAAACGAGCGCGTCAGATTTCGCCCCCTTGGTGACGTGGCAAAGGGATCTCATTATAATATTACCGCCCCTTAATCTGTATGTTTACACCCACGGCGCCGTCATTGTGTTTTCGCAAGCGACAACAGTGTACTAGTTCTAATGCCATGGCAAACGTTTGAGCAAAACATGCTAACTGTTCTGCCTTTGGCTGCACAGACGAGCACAGAACACTATTTAGATTCCCAGCCTCAGAGGAGACAAGCGAGCAGTGGATTTATTGATTAATTTACTGTTGCTGCTGCCACACAGATCTAAAATAAACATGCAATTTATTTCCCAGTTGTTTACCTTCACAGACATAACCGACTGTTTTTTGTAACTCGTGTGTTTTTAACGTAAACTTGTGTGTGAATGAGAACTTAGTTTAGTACTCACATGCTGTGACAGCCGCTTTCTGTCCGTGTGCTTCGGATGTGTGCGCTCAGAAAACCTTATATCTGAAGTTTAAACTCGTATGATTTAAAACTCATGATTTCAGCGCGATAAACATTATAATAATCAGAACCAAAACGGATGTTTTTTTTTTAGCAGGTACCAGCTGTAATGGCGCAGCTCTATTCTGGAAAAGGGGGCGGGGAGCAGCAGCTCATTTAAAGAGACAGGCCCGAAAAACAGCGTGTTTCTGCTTCCACTCAAAATAGGCATTTTCAAAATGATATAATAAATGATCTGTGGATTTTGAGCTGAAACTTCACAGACTTGTAAAAAGGGGCATAATATGTCTCCTTTAAACCTTAAACATTTCATTCATCCCATTTTGTACCATTTACATGATGATGACAATATGCAAGCCACTTACTGGGTTGAACCAATGAGGCATAAATCCGCAATAACGGGTTTTTGTCTTAAGAGAATGGTTTTGTCTATGACAGATGGGCCATAATACATCTGAATTATTGCAAGAGACCTTTGAAAAGCCCTCAGAAAATATGAATATACATATACATCAATATTTTTTAATATATATTTTTAAAAGTTCTTTAGATGTACAAATATTTTTTTTAAATATACATACATACAAACAAACAAACAAAGTTTATTTAGAAAATATGATAAAAGCATCAAATAAATTTTACAAGTACACAGGCACATTTAGGTTTTTTTGGCTCCCAAGAGAGCAAAGCAAACAGGCTTCAACATGACAGACTGCCAACTTTAAAAGCAAAGAGTCTGAACAGGAAGGCAGGCACTTGTATTTTTTTATTCACAGGCAATTGATCTGTCATAAAGAGCCATGGAGAGTCAAATGTACAAGGACAGTGGACATCACTGACTGAGCAGGTGGAGTCACGAATATATCGCGTCACCCCTGCCAGCAGCCTGAAGAGACAAAGAACTGGAACAACTTCGAAAGAATTGATAAATCATTCGGAGTTCTGTCACAGTTCAGAAAACTTGTGAAAAAGGGCTGACATATATAAACTGAATCATATTTACAGTCAACATTGCACAGGTTTCCTTACCTAACACATTTGCTCCACAGAAAACCGCCCAAGCCATTTCATTACAACATTCCAGAGAGTGTAAAAAAAATCTGGGTAGAATGCCCACTCTTTCCCAGTTATTCTGCTTAGCAATATTATCAGTTGCCCGGTCACACCTGGGCAAACACCTGGCTGTGCTGTCCACCTGACTGATAGCAGCTGTGTTTGTTCTCCGTTTATCACTTCCTGGCTGGTCACTCTGTCCCACAGGGGAGACCCTGAGACCTTCCTTTATGCTGAGCTGCAAAGTTCTGCTGATAATATTTAGCATCTTCAATGAGAACTCCAGCTTATGCATGTCTGAGAGAACCCAAAGCAATTTATAACGGTTGGGTGGAGAAGCTAAAGTCCTCCAGATTTGAGAACTGAGATTGCCTGGGTCCTTTTTGCTGGAGTTAAAGTACAAATAAAGTTGCAAATAGCAGTTATTAGGATCCAAGTGCAATTTGTCTTTCAACTAAAAATCTCACAAAAATTCATATTCTAAAACAATAACTGCTGTCTAAGGACTTCTGGACTACAATGTTCTGAAGTCTATCAAATACAGACCAGGCGGACAACTTAATTTGCAAATCATGTTTTCAAAAAATGTAATATGTTGGAAAAACGTTATATGCAGAAACAAATGTGGGTATAAGAGACATCTAAAACATGAGACAATGAATATAAAACACATGTTTCCATGACGTCTCATGAAATATAAAAATCAAAATGTTTTTTTTTTTTGCTTTGTAGTAGCACCAATATTCCATCTCACAACTTTTGAGTTTAGGCTGACATTTAGGCCTTTCTACCATTTACAGTTTGTTCTGCACATTCCATTTTAGGGGAGAAAAAAAACAATAATAATTATGACAATAATTTCTGAACTTCATGCTTGGAAGCCTAAAAATGGCATCAGAGAAGACCAAAAAAACATGTTCTCATGTACTTTATGCATGCTTTAACATGCACTTTACATATGCAATTCTTAAGGGTATTCTTAAGAATACAAACAAAATATCTCTCACATTCATTGAAAACAGAAGCTACAACAGGATCAGTTCTTGAAGAAAAAAAAAAGTTTAAAAAAAGACTAATACTGATATGACTTAGGAAATGGTAATTTTTTTGAATATTGTACAGTCCAAAAAAAAAGGTTAAGGCCGTTCAAAGCAGAGGAACATTCCACTGATATGACCCATCTCTGAGTCAACACTGCCAGCATTTACAACAAAACTATGCTTTCACCACCACAACTGCACTGAGAAACACAGAATGAAATAAAAATATCCTTTGTTTCCAACAGAACCCTATTCACTGAGCTCAAATAGCAACCATTCTAAAACAATGATTGTTAATTCAATCCTCTGGATTCCTTACATGGATCAGTTGTTATTCTCCGCTGAGCTCAGAGCCATACTCCAAACACTCCAGTCCTTTCTGTCAGACCTCTCCACATAAAAAGGCCAACATTCTTACCAATAATGAGAGGAGATTTCCAAAGCACCAGCCAGTGTCTTCTGCCAAATATGAACCGAATGAGAAAACCAGTGGAGAGCGCCTTTAGACGAAAGCGAAAAGATGGGTGAAATGTAGAGCCGGGCGACTTACTTGCTTTCACACAAGCTGGGATACTAAGGAGGAAGTTCCAGCAGTGCTTAATAGTTTTCAGCTGTTGGCCAGATGGGGTTATGTGAAGTAAGAGGGGCGGCGGGTTTGCAAGCAAAACTAGGTGTCTCATGAGTGTGAAAGAACTTCTTGAAAGAAAGAACAAGAGAAAGGAGACAGGAAGAGAGAATGACAGAAATAAATAGTGCTGTGCAGGGGAAAATATTTTAGATTTATATATCTGGAAAACATGGTTCCGATTGGCCAATCACAGTTTTAACAGTCAAATATCTCTGTATAATGATAGCTAAAACTGTACATTTGACCACTGTTCATAGCAACATACTAGTGCTTTCATTTCATTTAGATTTTTTTTTTTTCAACATTAGAATACACAATTGGCACTATTTTGCAACTCAAAATGTAATAACAGTAATAAAAGAGGGTTTAGGCTATTTTGCCTTGCTAACACTGACCAAGGCTGCAAGATGCATGTTTTAAATAATAGTAATAATAATAATTTTTTTATTAACTTAACTTCTTCCAAAAAGAAGTATCAGTGTTAGCAGGGCATCGGTGTTAGTAATTCACACTGAAAACTTGCTGAACACATGAAAACAAAAGTTTCCCCCACAGAAAAAAAAAAAAAACACTAACCCTAACCACAAAAATTCTGGTTCATAC
Organism: Sinocyclocheilus anshuiensis; assembly: GCF_001515605.1. Classification (NCBI taxonomy): domain Eukaryota; kingdom Metazoa; phylum Chordata; class Actinopteri; order Cypriniformes; family Cyprinidae; genus Sinocyclocheilus; species Sinocyclocheilus anshuiensis. The sequence continues at coordinate 585,952 of NW_015549577.1, forward strand.
TTCATCCACAGAGCAACTTGAGTGCAAGACAGTAGACTTTGGCAGCTAACAGTAATATACTCACTGAAATCTGACCTATGCCTTATTCAACATGTCACAACTGTTACAGATGACCATTACACTAGACAGACAGCAGACATGGAAATAAACAGCTCATATAGATGGTGAAAAGTACAGCCATTCTCTCTTCACATCTCCAAGAAATAGAGAGGGGTGGGGTGGTGCTAGTCTTGGCATCAGCAGGTCTGAGAATATTTTTAAGGATTCCTTTCCTTTAATATGCTAAAATTTGTTTTCCTTTCCATCCTCTCGCCCCCTCCTCGAGTGGACAGATGTGGGGAGGGGAAAGTAATGCGTTTAAGACTTTGGCATTTTCCATTTTGTGAGGTAAAAGTACTTATTCTGTGGTTTGGACCATATGTTTTAAGAAGTGCAGATGTAGTCATAATCTTACAAGCACCTACCTGGTCGACATTAGCAAGAAATGTTGACAATTAAATGTTTCTCTTTAAGAAATCTGATAACACTTTCAGATTGGCAAAGGAAAAACAACAAACATAAGCAACATCAACAATGTTACCTTAAACTACTAATAATGAATGCAGAAACACACAAATGTGATACAAAATGGGTCAACTGTTCATTTTGGCGAATCAATTCCAAACTCTTACTCAACCATTAATATGTGCTACCATTAAAAAACATTCACAACAGTGTGGGTTTGCACATTCCAGACAAACTGTCTGTTAGTGCAATAGTTGTGAGTTTTTTTTTTGTTAATCTTGCTGCATCGTTTCACCAGTAGGTGGTGACAAGTGACTGTCTTTATGAGTGAGTCAATTAATTGTTAACAGATTCATTCAAAAACACTGATTTATTAAGGGACAAAACAAGTGACTGGCTTTATGAGTGAGTCAGTGAATCATTCACTCAATCGATTCTTTCAAAAACACAGAATCACTTAGTGTTACTTGGAAATCTGAAACTCTATTCCTTTGTTTGAAACGGTTTTCATTGGTGGAGCAAACTGGTAATATTGTTTAAAATGCAAGTTATATTGTATAAAATATAAAAAGATATACAGATATTGAGATATATTTTTACATGAATTGCCCAATCCTACCAACTGAAATCTGAAACTGAGAGACTGAGAGAGTTTATGTACGCAGATACATTGACTCAGTGACTTGCAGAAGATGAAAGGAAACAGAGTGGGTGAGGAGATCTTGGCTGGGAGAAAGAGGAGCACAGTCTTGTTAAGGTTTGGAAGCTAGCTGAAGTAAAAGTCTTTGCATTTCTATTTTTGCTGCACCCCAGTCTTCCTTTGCCAAGAACATACTTGTATCTGTATCTGATCATGGCACTAAAAAGGTATTGAAAAAGCATCTCCGTTCCAAAATTCCTAGTGAGCTGCCTACGTAGGGAGCATTTTAAGGCATCACTGACAAGCTCTCAACTTGTTTTTGTTAGTATTGGTTTACTGGGTTCCCACTTGCCTGCTTATTTTTAACAGCAAAATAATTTGAGCACTATTTGCTGCCTAAAGAATTTCAAATCAGCCACTTGTGAGGTTAAAGTGGTTTTCTTCATAAATTGTGATAAACCGGCCTTGATTAGCTATAATTACAGAAGAACTCTTCAAGACATACCATACCATCAACTAATAGAACAACACCAAGGTCGAGCAACGGAGCATTTTTCAATAGATCAGCTGTCAACTTTTAGCCGATGTTTTGAATTAATTTTACTGCAGGTTTGAAAAGCCTGGTCTCACACCCCACACCCGCTCTGACCATCTTACAACACAGCCACCAACATCCTCCCCCTCCCTGCCCCCAACTGCTTCTCAGCCTGCACTTAAGATCTGTGAAGATGATGTATGCAAAGTCTTCAGGAAACATAAGACAAGGAAAGCCAAAGGCCGAGACAATGTCTCTCCAGCCTGCCTCAAAGCATGTGCTGTCCTGCTGTCATCCATCTTCACACTGATCTTCAACGGATCACTGGAGCTGTGTAAAGTCCCCTCCTGCTTCAAACGCTCCACCATCATCCCTGTAAGAAACCAAAAATCACGGGACTAAATGACTACAGCTCTGTTGATTTAACGTCTGCGGTCATGAAGTCATTTGAGAGACTGGTGTTGGCCTACTTGAAGGACATTACTGGACCCTTGCTGGACCCCCTGCAGTTTGCTTACCGAGCAAACAGGTCTGTGGATGATGCAGTCAATATGGAACTGCACTACATCCTCCAACATCTGGACAAAACAGGGACTTATGCAAGGATCCTGTTTGTGGACTTCAGCTCTGCTTTCAACTCCATCATCCCGGATACCATCCTGTATAAACTGCCCCAGCTCTCTGTACCCACCTCCATCTGTCAGTGGATCACCAGCTTCCTGACAGACAGGCAACAACTAGTGAGGCTGGGAAAATTCACACCCGCACCATCAGCACTTGAGCTCCTCAGGGATGTGTGCTCTCCCCACTGCTTTTCTCCCTCTACACAAATTAATGCACCTCTAAAGACCCCTCTGTCAAACTCCTGAAGTTTGCAGATGACACCACAGTCATCGGCCTCATCCAGGACAGCGACGAGTCTGCTTACAGACAAGAGGTTGAGCAGCTGGCTGTCTGGTGCAGTCACAACAACCTGGAGCTGAACGCGCTCAAAACTGTGGAGATGATTGTGGACTTTAGGAGATAGGCCAGAGCTTGTTTTCATACAATAGGTGAATTGAGCAAAGAAATACGGAAGTTCTAAGCGGCCATGCATTATTATAATTGTTCTTTCTTGTTTTCTCGTGATCTCGACATAACGAATTGTTTTCTCGTGATCACGACTTAATTTTCTCGTGATCTCAACATAACAAAAGTTGTTTTCTCGTTATCACAACTTAATTTTCTTGTGATCTCGGCATAACAAAACTGGTTCTTTTAACAATGATTGTTTGATTTTTAAAACAATGCATCGTGAGTCTACTGTTGCTATAGTAACGAACGCAATCTTGACGGGGACATTCTTAACCTGGCTTAATGCGTTAATTGAGAGTGTTTTTGAAAAACCAAACTCAGTATACACATTATTAGTAATTAATTCTATGTACAGACAAGCAAATGAGCCCATAATAAGAACGCAATGCGTTTAATTCCGTGTTAATCATTTCCTCCCATAGCCAACTGTACGGACAACACTTAACATGGCTTAATGAGTTAAGGCAGTGTTTTTAAAAGACCAAACTCAGTAAACACATAATTAATAAAGCATTCTCTGTACAGACAAGCAAATGAGCCAATAATAAGAACGCAATGCGTTTAACACGTTAAGCGTTTTACCCATAGAAAACCGTTACAAGAAAAACGCGTTGCGTTCGCATCCTGGATTCATCTGCTTGTCTGTACATAATTATAATTTACTAATAATGTGTTTAATGAGTTTGGTCTTTTAAAAACACTCTCTAAACGCATTAAGCAACGTTAAGCGTTTTACAATACCCCCTTTGAGAAGCAAGTGATCGACAGATAATAGGCCTACTTATCTTGTATTTCAGCAAATGTTGCTTCACTTAGAAATAACGTGATTTTTGTCCAGAGTTAGGCTATGCTACACATTTTATTTGTGTAATTAACTTTAAATGGTCTTAAAACAAATTGCATTCACTGCAAGCACAGGTGGAGCGCATTCAGAAGAATGCAGAGAAGAAGCCTATTCTAAAAATCTTAAGCTGCTTGGATTCAACTCACTTTATTTTCCTCGTTCGTTTGAAATAAAATTAGGCTATATATAATAATAAATTATAATAATTTGTTTGTGATTTTTATCATTAATGTAGGATATGCTGTAATATCATGTGAGTTACATGCTTGAGCTTGATGTGTGCGGTTTACAAAGAAATGTAGAAAATATAAAAGATTAGGCCACAACACTGTATAACATCATTGAACTAAATTATACACATATGTAAATCACATTTCTCATTAATATACATTTATTAACGATAAAGATAAAAAAAAAGAAAGATGCACAGTACAAGCCTACATCGATCGTTGTACATGAGAAACTGTGATGAGTCGTGCGTGCAGCAGTAATAACGTAAGATAACAGATACAATTTCAAGCAAAATTATCATATTTATTCAAGCATTTAACATTTATAAGTTAATTAAATGTCAGTAACGAACTGCACAAATTATAGCGATCAGGAAGAAGGTCCTCTGTCCCAAGCGCGTACAGCCAAAGCCACTAGAAGGCAAGCCTGTAACCATTAGCCGAAAAAGCGTAACGGCTAAATCTAACGCTTCCGGTCTGGCAGTATGTGGGAAAGGAGACCAGAGGCCTTTTTTTTTAATGGATGTCAATGGAGGAGAGGCTTCACTACGCTGTATTTTTTTTAGAGTTTACCATGAAAAAAATGCCGTTTTATAAGAGAAGACACTGACTTTTTGCGACAGGTGGGATTCAGCTTACGGCACTTCCCATTCATTCCTATGATATCCATAAACGTCGAATGAGTGTCATATAACTCTGACTTTTTGTTGCTGCCGTGTGTTTTGAGTTTGAGCTCCGTCAAGTTATTCAATGATGTCAAGGCTATAATGTGATTGGTTATTAAGGGACACGTGATCCAAGTTAGCCGTTACGCTTTCTCCAATAGTAAGTAATACAGACCTTCTCATCTCCCAATTAGGGATGCAACGATTATAGATTTTGTTGGTACGATTATTGTCTGAGGAATAATCACGGTTTTACGATTATGACGAATAATGTAACAGTTACTAAAATATTATTGTAATCAACTGTCATTCATACGTATTAATTTTAATAATATTTATAATAATTCATATGATTTTACATGTGGCCTGAGAAAATCATGTCTATTATTTTGGTTTGTGAGATCGCTGCCCCGTGACTTTTATTAATAAAATAGATTAAATAGCCTACTGGAGAGACGCAGGTAGGCTAATTCACACAGGCAACTGTCACCTCTCTCTCTCGCTCTCTCTCTCGAATAATTCATTCAAGTAGCTAAATGTTATAATTAATTCGAATAAATGTGATATTACCGCACTATTTCATCTCTTTCTGATCTGAAGCAGGCAGAATGCAGAGCTAACGTGCTGTAGCTTCGTGTCAGGAGGTTCTTGCCTTCACATCGTGCATTAAAATCGTTCAATGTACAGCTAGCCGTGCATTAGCCTATCCCTTATGTATTCGCTCTTTAGCAGCAGTTTTTTACAGCAATATTTAAATGACACCCTGGTCATTCTTGATGTACCCAAAATGGTCCCACACTATCGATAGGCATTTCTCTGGTGGAAATAAAGCTTCGCTGTTTGGTCCCTCTGTCACAGTTAATCTAATGCATGTAGTAGCCTCCGTGCCTCTGATAAGCACGTCATTTTAAGCTGGTGCACCGCTAGTGTAACTTTGTTTTCGTTTTGCGCAAGCTGCAACAGTTCCATTCCGTGTAACAGAAACACTCAGTTTAGCGGAACCTTTACGATTAATTAACCGTGACGTTTTAAAACACGGTTAATCGCGAAACCGGTTAATCGCTGCATCCCTACTCCCAATAGTAAGACAATCTCTGGTACAGCATAGTGGATATTGTAACAACTCCCCATCAATAGTTCTGTACTGCCACCTGTTGGCGCAGTTGTGTAACTTAGAGAACAACCTTTGTTAAGTTGCGATAACGACAAAAACAACTTATGTCATGTCGAGATCACAAGAAAAATAAAGTTGTGATCATGAGAAAATAACTTTTATGTCATGTCGTGATAACGAGAAAACAACTCTTGTTATGTTGTGATAACGAGAAAATTAAGTCGTGATCACGAGAAAACAAGAAGAAAAAAAAAATAATGCATGGCCGCTTAGAACTTCCAGTCTACGCTCTTCAATAATTTAGGGTTTGAGTTAGTTCACCAGAATTTATTCAGGAAAGCTTGAAAGGCCAGGGTCTGATGATGTCTCTTGATATGTTTCTATAATGACTCATGCTGCTTCACATAAAAAGAACACTAAAAATGACAAAGGAACAATGAATAAATAATTTAAGAAATTCAGAGCCATTTTGCTGCAAAAACGTTTGAGTGCTTCATAATTAGAAAGTATTTATATATCAAACTATAGGTGAGGAGTCCCATTCTCACAAGGTCCAAAGTTTGCATTTTGCCACAACTAATAATGGCGAGATATAAATGACCAGTTATAAATATTTCTTACCTCTTACCTTATTTTTGGGGTGTTTTGTCCTTGCACATGTTGAAAAACAGTGAAGGTGATTTGTTTTCTCTTGCAGCACCTAGTTCCTCTTTTGCTCTGTGAAATTGCATCTCTCAAAAAAAGTACATCCATGGAGTTCAGACTACATTTCTTACAATTCAATTTAAAACCATTTATTAAATTGCAGTCCCAATTTTTACTTGTATTTGGAACTTGAAAAGTGTTCATTTTGTATCCTGCTTCAGAAATACACAAACACAATGCCCAATGCTTCAGATATATGCTCAGTGCTAGATGAGCTAGAGTGCATATGTTTCCACAGTAAAGATGATGGTATAGAATGTTTTGTTATTAGTTTAAGTATTTGCTATTGACTGTTCAAATGCGGAGTTTTGCGCATCGTGTGCGTGTGTGTGTGTGTGTGAGAGAGAGAGCGCGAGAGAGAGAGCGCGAGAGAGCGAGAGAGAGACAGAGAGAGACAGAGAGAGAGAGAGAGAGAGAGAGCGAAATGTACAGTATTTGAAAAATAATGTGTTTTTTGAACATTAAAGCATGTCAACATATTCTGTTACACCAAATACACAAAATAATGATCTTTAAAAAAGCATCATATGACCCCTTTAAAAAATTAAGCAGCACAACTGTTTTCAACATTGGTAATAGGAAGAACTATTTCTTGAGCACCAAATCAATGAATTCTGAAGAATCATGTGACACTGAAGACTGGTATAATGGCTGCTGAAAATTCAGCTTGGCAAACATGGGAATAAAAAACATTTTAAATGTATTCAAACTGAAATATAAAATATATTTCACAAATATACTTTTTTACTGTATTTTTAATCACATAAATGTGATAACATAAAAACTATTATAAAACATATTATTATATACTTTAAATTTCATAAAAGTATATTTTTTAAATATGTCAGAAAAAAAAGGAAACTGACGATTAGAGAATGTTTCCTCTATCCAACATACAGTCTGACAGCCCTCAAAATGTAGCCTCTCATATCCCATGATTACCTCTCTCTGCCCTGCAAGGTCGCATATTGTGGTACATCAGCGAGAGAATCAGAGGCTCCTGCTCTATATATGTAAAAACTGAATTACAGCCAGCTCACTCTGTCAAAGGCAATGTACCCGCGGCTACAGAGACGATGGATCATGATCAAGTGAACCTAGAGCATCGGGGTTCCCACCAATGTGTAACCCTCTCTCTCTCTTACACACACCTCTGTCTAGACCACAGATGGGAATATGCTGCATTTCCGTTTCAAACAGTTAACGCTAATGAGAGAGGAATATAGGATCTGTAAACACTGCACTGAGGAGACCTAATTGCCAATTAGTTAGTTTGCAGTGGAACCATCTGAAGTTACTCTGCAAACATGAGAAGCACCTTTCAACATATGAAACACCATTTTTGATCATCTCTGATCTGATTTATACATCTCTGATTTATCATAAACCATTACTGAAATTTGTGTTGACAGTGGAGTTGGCAGATATAGGTCAAAACTTTTGTCATGTTGAAGAAGAGAAGAATGACACATTTCCTATGGGACAAATATGCAGAATATGATTCGACTTCAGATGTCACTGGAACAAACCAAAAAACATAAAATTAAACAATTCTACAACCAAAGTTGTGAATGGCACCACTGCACTGTCCTAGCCACCGTGGACAAGACCACGTAATATTGTGAAACTTTGCATCACTTCAACAAATTAGTAAAAAAAAAAAAAAAAGGATGCTAAAAATCTAATGGTTTTTAATGTAAAGAAGTAGCTCTAAAACAACGCCACTTGTGCCACATGTAAAAGAAAAATCAAATATTGCAGCCGTTGTGCAGACAAACATTGCCAACTACAAACTTGCTCAGTGTTCATCCCAAAGGGTCCTGAAAAAGAAATCACAGGCAAAGAGGATCAGAAGAATCTGGTTCCAAGTGGTCATAAGTAACTCCACACTTCCTCCATTCTGAGAAGAGAAAGTCTAAATGTAGTGCCGAATGAAAACAAAACAATGTTCTAAGGAAACTCACAAAGAAAACGATCAATCCTTCACTTAAATATTTAGAAGCAATGTGAAGCTAAATAGCTTTGTCCCTATGTGCATGAAACCTTATAACACAAAGCAGAGAAATCGGGTCTCATCTAAACAAGATCATAATCATCTGTAAGTCAACAAATAATTTGTTTGATAGAAAACAGCACGATTAGAAACCATGGGAGGTAAAGATGCTGTGTGACTACCAGTGTTGGGCAGTAACTAGTAACGTAGTTACTGTAATAATATTACTTTTTGCAGTAACTAGTAGTGTAACTAATTACTAATAAGATTTCAGTACAAATAATACTATTTTCATAATTTTCACGACTCGCACATGAATGTGATGTCCCCAGTGCAGCAGAATATGGAATATGGAAAAGCTTACATTCAGCAGATAGAAATATTGCATTATATTGATTTTGTCAGTAAAAAACATGATCTGAACACTGTTGTGTAAGTTGTGGCTTTACTTTACTCCGGCATTACATCCCACCCACATCCCTCCGATCAGCATCTGGTACATTATATTACTATAATTAAAAATATTTTTGGAAAATTCAAGTTTCTTAAAAACTTATGTGATTTGATCAAATACATAATGAAATATAATCGTATATGGGTAATGGAGAAATTACAATTAGCTTCAAGCTACACATGACAATTAATGAGATTAATACAACACTTCTACTTGAATGTCACTATCAATCACTATTGAGTGCTTGTAATAACTTCTGACTGCAATCGAATGTGGATTTTGGTCAAATTATGAGGCAGAAATATGTTGTTAGTAACATTCTAGAAGAATTTTATGGGAAAGATACACAGTTACAACTTCTGTGGGGCGTGAAGAAAAAGTAATGTAACTAGTAGTGTAACTAATTACTGTTGCCAG
>NW_015549577.1:595326-597061 GCF_001515605.1 Sinocyclocheilus anshuiensis
GGTACTAAAAAAATGAAAACGTTACGGTACCAGGTTTTTTTAAGTACCGGTGGTACCGAGTACCCGGTCAACCCGGTCCTTGATGCGCTATCCGAAAGGTGCGCAGATGAGCTCTATTCATAAAAGCACTGAGACGTGGCGACATCAAAACGAGGAAACACACCAAACTAACAAAACATTTTAAAGACACCCAGATCAAATGAAAGAGTTCAAGTTTCATTTTAATTTTTAATATTTAGATCAGTGTTTCCCATACATTGATTTAGTTGTGGCGGCCCGCCACAATATCAAAACTGACTGCCACAAATAGATTTTCCAAAAGGCTTTGATTTCATTGAATTTTCCAAAAGGCTTTGACTTCATTGAATAAACATGAGCACTGCACCGTGTCAAAGTCGAAAACCGGTGTGGATGTTTTTATATTACTGTATTTCTGAAGGAAACCGACTGTCTTCAGAAAATTATGGATGTCATTTTCATTTCATCTTGCCTGTAATGCCTGAGCAGCGTTTGTGAGCTGAGCGCTGCTTTGTGTATAGTCATTACTGGGGAAACCTCTATCTCTCCCGCTTTACAAGCGCCTCCTGATTATTCACAACCCTCTACGGACACCTTGGCAATTGAATTGCCATTGTCTAGTAAATTCTTTAGTTTACTCGCCAAACTGATATATATATTCAATTCAATTCAATTCAAGTTTATTTGTATAGCGCTTTTCACGATACAAATCGTTGCAAAGCAACTTTACAGCAAATTAAATTTCTACAATATTTAGTGGTAGCTTATCAGTGGTGACTGTCAGTTAATGTACATATGGCAGAAATGTACAGAAAAATCAATTAACGACGTAATCAAACAGACGATGAACACTATTAACTGCAATTATTATATGATGCAATCAAACTTATAGCAAAATGTGGTAGTTCTGTATGTTGTTTCAGGGTTGGCATCAAGTCCCCCTCTTTTGTCCATGTTTCGGTCATAAACAGAAAATCCAAGCTCCGCGAAATAAAGACGTCATGTAAAATGAAAGTCTTATTTACCAGAGACCGCACATTGAGTAATGCCATCCTGAGTGGCGGTGGATCGCTTTCTGTTTGAGATCCCCTGTTTAGCGGGTGCAGAAACTGAAGGTGCACTCCGTCCTGGCAAATCCGTGGAAGCAGACAGAACGTAGGCGAATCGACTGAGCTGGGGACAATAGGCCGAATCCAACGGCGGCGAAGAGGTACATCCCACACACTCCGTGCAAGACAGCAGGTAGAAGTAACCATTCCAGCTTTTAGTCGAATAGCGATGCCTCCACGTTTACCACGTCTTCGGCGACGTTTCTTGCGGAGTAGCAATAGGCCGCTGGCGTAGATGCTCCAGAATATTCATCCCACGTCGATCACGGAAAAAAACAGAATATTGAGTAAAATCCAAAATAGAAGGAGCGAGAGACGGCTAGCCAAACACAACGGCGCCATCATAAATATATATATATTTGTAAAATGGCTCAGTTATTTAAAATATCTGAAAGTACACTCTTAACATCAGTCAGTCTAGCATTATAATATGATAATCAAGTATTATTTAATGATAGAATTTTAGTAATTAGAATTAAAACTTAAAGGGGTCATATGATGTTGCTAAAAAGAACATTATTTTGTGTATTTGGTGTAATTAAATGTGTTTATGCAGTTTAAGGTTCAAAAAACACATTATTTTCCACATACTGTACATTATTGTTTCT
>NW_015549577.1:597201-629271 GCF_001515605.1 Sinocyclocheilus anshuiensis
AAAGGAAAAATTGAAATCGCATCATATGACCCCTTTAACCATGTATAAATGCATATTAGTCGTTTTAACTGAACATTTTAACTGGACTGGCGGTGCTGCTTTTTTGGTCATTCAGTGTTTCTGTAAAAAAAAAAAAAACTGTGGGGAAAAACTAACAAAAATACTGTTTGCGCATTAGTTCTGCCCACTACCAGAGAACCCGGCAGTTCTTAAAAGCTGAAGAATTCCAAAGGAACGCCGTTATTTTGACAGGAAAATACAACAAAGAACATCGTTTACATGTAGCGCGTCAATTCTCTCTCTCTCTCTCTCTGCGTGTGTGTGAGACAAAGTATCGCCGAGTCGTGCGCCTTCACACTTGAGTTTACGGTACGTCAAATACAGGTGCGCTGCGCATATTATGCTGCGCGGTTAATTCAATATTTTAATTTGAATGTCGGATTGAAATGAACACTGTTATTAGAGTAGTTAATCGTTAGCATAAGCACGGCTAACGCTAATATAATGAGCATTAGAATGAAGTTTTTTTATTAACTATTTAATGCTCCTATAACTTTTATTAGTGTAAAAAATACAGGAGGACATGATGATATTTACTATTTTTACACACCAGAGGCTTTTAAATGAATTGTGAATCTAAAATATGCATGTTAGAGACTGTACAAATGGTTAACATTGTTTGTGTCATATCAGTCAGAAAAGCTTAGTTGTTATTCTTGGCTGAATAACTCTAGGTTTTCAAAAGCCCTTTAAAATTAAATATGTACATAGTTTGGATTAAATTAAAGTATAGTCAAATTTTTGCAAAATGTTTTGCTTTGGTACCGAAATTGGTACCGAGAACCATGGATTTTCACTGGTATTGGTTACCGAATACTGAAATTTTGGTACCATGACAACACTACACTGGTGACTACCACAAGCTACAATCAAAAAGTACATTACCAAAAAGAACACAAAAGATTTCATCAGCTAATTAAGCGTGAGATAGGATTTCATGGTCTTGAGACCATGCAGGCACCTCTTCTGAGAAAAAAATTCCATATATCTTTTTCCCGTAAATGATTCACAACTCTCTGTAGCCTTAGTCAGCAACAAATGCCACAGTAGGCTACTCCACATCTCAAGACCAAGCACTGCATGCAAACAGGAAATGGGATTTGTTGATGATGATTCTGTTAAAACACTTGAAGGCAGTCAACATTCCTATTTAGACTGCATTTGAATCCTTTTTTGTTTCCACACACTTAAATCCTTAGAACATTTTCCAAGAGTTGCACCAATTCAATTTCTTTGTACATTTAGGTATAAAAATGCCAATTACAGCAAACCTAGTCTTAAATTTTGCATTCACCCCAAATATTAAGTTAAAAAACACTGTGTAAATGCTGTGAGAACCCAGAGGAATGTGAAAAAGCCATTTTGACTTCCTGCCCACAGAAACCCAACATTCCCCCACATCTGGTGAAACCATACACAGTCACCTCAAATGTAGAAAAACTTCCAGGCAGGGGGCAGAACGTTTTGGAGACAGGAAACCGAATGGCCTTCAGCATTATCAACATCAAATACAATAGAAGTTAGCTGAGACGTGACCTTAAGTTATTATACTTCAAAAAAATACCAGTAGAGAATCAGCGTTGTTATTAGTGAAGATTAGTGTTAAGGTCAACCACAGTCCTAAATATAAAATATGTGCATCTTAAAGATCATTAGGTCAGGTCAGTATAAATGCAAGACCACCGGGATGAAGACAAGCAAGTGAAATTGTCAGCAACACAAAAAGGTTTCTGTGCAAATCATTCACAAGTCCCTTCTTGAACAGAGAATGGTTTGCAAATGATTTGCACAGAAAATCTTGTTGTTGCAGGCCTGCTGAGCGCACCTTTAAAGGTATGTATGAAAAAGAAAGTCAAGGAGGTGCAAAAACCGACAGGAGTGAAGGCTGAGAGTATGAACTATGACACAGGTGCTGTCCTGAGGACTGTTCCAGAGAGATTGATCTTTCTGCTGTCATCAGCAAAAAAGACCCACAAGATATGACAAGCATTTTGTCTTCATTTGCTTCCCATGAAATAGTTTGAGGGCTGCGCAAACAGAATGTTCAAGAGCCTTTTTAATACTACTTGAAGATGTCAGCACATCAAAATTTCTATACTTACGGAGGGGAGGGAAATGTGAGTGACATTTAGGACAGTAGGAAATTGTCCTTCAGTGCTTTTCAATGGACAAGGCTTCCTGCAAACACTAAAAGGAAACTAATGGATTCAGTGAATGATGGACTCGCCACATGCTTCTTTTAAAAGCAGTGATGTGAAGACATGCCAAACTTGCACCACGCATGGAAAACAGGGTTAAAGACATGGGCAAAGGCTTTGTTGTTAGAATCCTCCATAATTTTACAAAGTCTTAAATGGAAAACATGTTCTTCTTCTAACAGCATTCTGACTCTAAAGGGATGCTGGCCGAGGTAAAGCCCTTTAACCCTAAAAGTACTCTAAGCCACATTTCCACGACAGTCTCAATGCCAATGTTCTGCCATGGGCAGATAAGAGCCTCAAAACCAGCCACAGAGACCGCAACAGAATGAATTTTGGGAGCTGTTGGATACAAGCTTCCAAGAACCAGACCCAACCTTTCCATCTATTAAACCAGTTACAAATGCTTGTTAAAACTGAGGTCAGCAGAGCCAAACAACCATCCTCCACTGAGCAACCTTAGGGAGCAAAAAACAGACGATTCTGACTGTAAACAGGTTCAAAGATTCAGCCCGAGAAGGAAACAAATCAGCCTGAACCTTAATATTCCAAGAGGCCCAACTCCATTATTGTTCTTTTAAAGCCAAAGCTAATAAGTCTAGAGTGCTGAGAAAGAGGGAGGATAGAAACAGAGGTAGGGGCTACATTACTGCCTGACCCAGTTAGAATAATTGATTTCATGTGTCAACTGAGTCAAGTTAAGTTGAGCAGTAATTCCAAGGAAGCAGAATGGAATTAATCAGGTTTCAACCCTGAACTGCAGACAGGGAGTCCTCTGGATGAAAATTCCACAGGCACAAAAAGCATTCATGTTATCGATTCCACTGTACTTAAATTTCAGTATTTCAACTAGACGAGTTTATTAAAACCTGCATGAAAAAGGGAATTTTTTCAGTATAAATAAATTGTATATAGCATAATGAACGCCAAAAACAGACTGTATTTTCCAACCATAAAGAATGATCAACCTCCATTGTCTGCATGGTAAATGCTGATTATTCTTTCTTAGAATTTAGAATTGATTACATTAAAAATAATAAATAAATCTGACGGGGCACTAATGGGGGTCCTGGATTATGTGGTACCCTAAGTAAGACAAGACGTGGCAAAAATAAATAAATAAATAAAAATGTAGTTTCACACAATTGCTTTACCAAGTGAACTGGACTGAAATATCCATTTTAATGCAAATGGACATTAAAAAACCTTTAAAAAAAACTTACATTTTCATAATATTATAGGGCTCTCAAATCAATTTATTGCATCCAAAATAAAAGTTTGTGTTTACATAATATATGTGTGTGTACTGTGTATATTTATATGTGTCCCTGATCCACAAAACCAGTCATAAGTAGCACGGGTATATTTGTAGCAATAGCCAAAAATACATTGTATGGGACAATTTTTCTTTTATGCCAAAAATCATTAGGATATTAAGTAAAGATCATGTTACATTAAGATATTTAGAAAATTTCCTACCGTAAATGTATCAAAAATGCATTATCATTAGTAATATGCTTTGGTAAGGACTTCATTTGGAAAACTTTAAAGGCGATTTTCTCAATATTTAGATTTTTTTGCACCTTCAGATTCCAGATTTTCAAATAGTTGTATCTCAACCAAATACTGTCCTATCCTAACAAACCCTACATCAATGGAAAGCTTATTTATTCAGCTTCTCAATTTCAATTGACCCTTATGACTGGTTTTTTGGTCCTGGTTTTGTGGTCACATATGTATATATAAACACACATACATGTATAAAGTTTGTGTTTACATAATATATGTGTGTGTGTAATATATAATAATACGTACAGATTTTTCAGTCCAGCACCTGCCCGCTCCCACAAAAATATATTATCTTGTCCTACTACCGCCCGCAACATTCATGTTTTGTCCCGCTCCCGCCCGCAAAAGCCCACATAAAAGTAGCCTAAAGATTTTTTTCAGTGTATCCATGAAATTTACATGAAATAATACGTTTCATGTCACCTAGCCACAACAGCATTAACGCTCCCGATAAAATATTTGTTATTAAAGCATCAACATTCACAGACCACTGTTATTTTTAACAGAAAAGCAAGCATAGCCTTGGCATGGCAGAATGCGTGCAAAGAGCACTCCCTTTATAATCACTAAAAAGCTGACATCTCAGTTCATCGCGATCTCACAAAGCTCTGTTATAACAATGAATATGCACAATGTCTACACTTTGTGTGTTATAATGAGAGAATTTGTGAGCACGTAAATTTCAGCACTGCACAAGAATGCAGGCGTTTTGAGTGGTGAGTGGATTCTAACATAAACACCTCTGATTGGCCATTGTGTTCCAGAAATCAACAGATACGTCTGTGCTTGGCTACATTGCTTAACGCTGCAAACGCGTGTTATAAATAGAAACTCTGCCTATGCTTGCACCTGTAAATCATTTTTATTTTATATTAGTAGTTCTTGTTACTTTTGTGCAATAAATGAATAACAATTTATTTGTTTTTAAATATTTTGTTTAGATATTTCTATTTTACGGGAGTCCCACAAAACTTTTTGTTCTCCCGCATCCCACACCCACACACAAGTGTCTACCCGCCCGCACCCGTACTCACCCCTCAAGTCTTGTCCCGCGCCACACTCCATTGCATCCAGTCTCGCGGGAGTGCAGGTCTCTACTGTGTATATATGTATAGATAAATACACACATATACATATATATATTTAAGAAATATATGTAATATATATTTATATATAATTAGTCAAATCGCGATTAATCGCATTGAAAAAAAAAGATTGTGTTTACATAATATATGTGTGTGTACTGTGTATATTTATATGTATATATAAATACACACACATACGTATATATTTTTAAGAAATAAATGTAATATATATATTTATATTTATACATAATATAAATCATATATAATTATGAATATATACACAAATATTTCTTACATTTACACGTGTGTGTATTTATAAAGACATATATAAGACATATACACTGTACACACACATATATTATGTAAACACAAAATTTTATTTTGGATGCGATTAATCGATTTGACAGCCCTAATTTATTAATATACAAATTATTGTTTTGTTCCCCCTTTGCCGTAAGTGGCATTTATAATCCACTTGGATAAATGGGCAAAATGCTTAAGTAGAAGCAAATTTCACAATATATATTTGAATAGCACAAAAAAGGAAATAATTCAATATGAGGTCTCTGACAATCAGCCTAATGAACTCAGTTAAAACCCTTCAGTACATATGTCTGTCTGCTCGTTCACAACAGAATGTTCACCTGCAGTGAAGCAAGAAAGCAAGCATTCAGCTTCATTTTGCAATGATTCCAGAACTATTACAGCCTCTAAAAATAGAAAGTATGCTAAATTAACAGTACAAATACTATGCAAGAACAGGCTATATTTTCAAAAGCTATTGGTGATTGAGCAATTCAAACTGAAAAGTAATTTAAATGCATCTATCATTCACTGACTGCAATCCTCCCTCCATTCCTTTTGATGTGAGCAGAACATTATCCAACTAGAAAATAGGTAGGGTAAGGTTGTTGATCATAAGCTTATAAAGCTGAAATTAGAGCCATTTCTCACATTTAGTGGACTGGTGACCCAATATATTAACTTGTGTAAACTGATCACTGATCAGCTATAATATTTTCTGGTTTACATGCTCACCAGCCATGTATACATTTTCTTAGCTTAGATGTTTGTGCTCTCAAAGGAAGCTGGCGATAAGCATAAAAAAAAACCCTACCCTTCAACACTGTAGCCATAGGTCCTTTATCTTGTGTACAGTGTGTCACAGAATATATGGAGAAAAACAATAACTGCCATTTTCTGTGGCAGTAACGCGACCCCTTATATCAGCCTTGTGATATTAAAGCTCTCATATATATATAGGGAAGATGGAGATTAAAATGACCATATTACGTAAAACAGTCTTGACACAAACTCATAACTATATCCATAGATGAAAGTAATCATATTGTCAAAGGAAAAACCTGGAATATATTGCATTATAAAAGCCCTTTGATGTACTTTCTGCTAGGGGCTCTTTTATAATACCAATTTTCTAAGGTGATGAATTGCTCAAATAGCACGTAATATCTCACGAACTGAATACCAATTTAGTTAGAAAAGCTTTATTTCCTTGAGGAAATTAATAGGTCTGATTAAATTTAGATTAATTAGAGTGGTAATTAGATTAATTATAGACTATGCCTAGTGGAAAATAATTACATACTTGATAAACTTCTGTTGGAGGCTTTAGGTGTGTATACATTGTGCACTTATACTGGAAGTCAATGCTGAGCTGGTAACTGAAAGGTTGTAGAGTCAAACCCCAAAAGGGACGATCAATAAACTATCTCCACTGTGCCCTTGAGAAAGACACTTAACCCAAGGCTGTCGTCTATGTACTGCAAGACGCTTTGGATAAAAGTGCCAACTAAATGACAAAGTAGTAAACAGCAGTCAGAAAGAGCAGAACTGACACCATATCCCATATAACTTTGATTTGTATAGATGAAATTACGGTTTACAAACAAACTCTCGAGAGCGACACTTTAACACCCCAGAAAAAAGCTGTTTTAGATTTGCGCTTACACTGAAAAAAATGTTTCATTCATCCTAAGGGCAAGTTATTTATTTTTCATTGGCTCAAGTTAAAAAATATAGATGTGAATCATTACCCTACATTTTTTTAATTGGATGAATGAAAAAATTTTTTCAGTGTAATTTACATTGAGATGAAAAATAACAAAAAGTGGTGTGTGGGGGCCTGAAACACCATTTCCAAAAGATTACTGGGGATTTTAGCTTCTTTAGATTAAGATCACGATTGATGGATCATGATCCAAGACTGGTGTGGAACATTTTCACGGTACCACACAGACCTCAACTGAAAATGACTGTTATAATAATCCAATGATGTTATATGACATTACTATAATTTAATCTAAAGGGTCTATATTTGGGGTGAGATACAGGATAAGATAAAGGATCAACCATAAACAACACTGAAGATGGGCACTCTTTTCATCATAATGCATTCTTCAAAATGTTCAGGCATAAACTATAAAGACAGGCGAGGACAGACTGCATGAAACTGAAATCAATACATAAAATTAGACTGAGAAATTAAAGACAAAGAGACTGAGACAGACAGAAATAATGGAAACCCATCTAAAGAGTCTGATGGCACAAAGCAAGTATTGTATTGTGTATTCTGAATTATATATATATATGTGTGTGTGTGTGTGTGTGTGTGTGTTCTTGCACATTTATCACAATGGATCGATGAATCAGGATCCAAGACTGGTGTGGAACACTGCACTATATTTTCATATAAAATATACATATAAAATATAGATTTTTTTGACGTTTGCTTTACATAACCAACTGGCTTTTCTGACATGATAAAGCACTGCATTTGTGATACCGAACACTTGGCTACAAGTCCAGTGAAACACAAGTCATGATAAAACAGCTGAAAGACTTGTAGAAGCAAGCTAAAACAGCATGGCTGAATCAACAAATGCATTTTTATCTCAAGTTTGTTTTTGTTAACATTATTGGTTAGGTTTACAGTTTAGTGTAGGTGGTAAGTTATTTTAAAATGATAGAGCTTTAACCTTTTAGCACCATTTAACAGACATATCATTTTTGAGCTGCTGCAATATGTACAGCAACCAGTGTAAAACATTGCCAGATTTGTTACCAGATCTGTTTTGAATAAAACTGAAAAACTGTAGAAGCAATGTAACATAATTTTGTAGAAATGTCACCACAGGCACATTTTTTACAATGAGCCTGGATTGCAATCTACCAAAACAAAACAAAAAAACATGGAAAGAACACATTCCATGTTGCTAGATTATTCAAGGTCATATGAACAGAATAATTATCATAAATCACACACCTTTTATCCCAAACAGCCGTAGAGCTCTGACAGATGAAGAGGACAGTAATGAGGCACATAGCCCTGGTTGGCAATAAGGGATAAGAAGACCACAGCTTATGAAGTACAAGATAAAACCAGGCTGCCAAGATGTCTTACAGCTGCTCGCAGCTCATAGTCTCCACAGGAGCTGCAGAAAACAACCAAGGTCAAAACACGAACGTGCAAAAAACCTACAACTGAGGAGACATTGGTGAGAGATTTGATGCATTAGAGATACATTAGACATGGTTTAAACATAAGCACACACAATGTTCGCAAAAACACAGAATGTTTGCCTGTGATTTCAAATGATTTGTTGTTTTGCTGTCCCAAATCTTTGTTAAGTATGTAGGGAGCAAAACAACTTCCCAAATGAAGGCTGTTCAAAAAGGTAGGCAGCATATTCTGCTAAGGTTTCTTCTTTAGGCCAGTAGCTCATATCCTTGGAAGATAAGGCAATCTCATAATGCACTGCAACTAGAAAAGTGCATTTTTTATGTAAATTATGATGATAATTCAGTAACGTAATAATTCAGTTGTAAATATAATTGCAAAAAAATTGCTCCAACTAATTAAAGTTTTATTCAATATTTGTGTGTGCCAGTTTTACTTTATTAGTTTAGCAACATGGTAGCAATGTGAAATAAATTGTGAGCGCTATTTAGATACAGGATTCTGCCTATAAAACATTCAAAAGCAATCACTTATAAGGTTCCATTTCAGTTAGAATATGGTCTTAAAAGGGCAGTTGCCCAAATAGGCAGTAGACAGCAAGGCAACTCACTAGATTTTGAAACTGAGTCAAAGTGTGCAGTGCACAATACATAACAGAAAATAGTGCTCAGCTTGAGAGTGAATAACATACTGTATATCTTTTACTTAGGGTGACCATACATGCCATTTTATGGTCACCCTAATGGCCTTTATGGCCACACCAGGATTTCTATATTACCTAAAATATCCAGGTTTTGGCTTTGTTTTCCTGTTTTCATATTTGCTGAAGGTAATGATCGAAAAGTAGTTTGACCAATAACATCCAGGCACTGCACATAATCGACCAGTTGTGGCGCATAAGAGGGTGGGATCTACAGAGAACGGTCAAAGTGATGCAAATATGCGTACATATTCGGTGTGTTTGACTTGAAGCGGCGCTGTGCAGACCGATCAGTGTATGAGATCAAAGTACCGCGAGACTGATTCGAAAGGAGCTGTCTGCTCTCTATATTTCTCACGGTAGTTTGATGTCATAACACAGATGCGCAGTGCAACCAAAGCCAAAACCTGGATATTTTAGGCAATATAGAAATCCATATGCACCTACAAAAAAAAAAACACATATGCACCTACAAATCCACACACTGATATGTACAGTGGGTATAGAAAAGAATCACCCCCCTTTAAAATGATCACATTTTGTTGCTTTGCAGCCTGAAAGATCCACAGACGGTCACCATCAAATTCAACTGAACAAGAGCAGTTTTGCAAAGAATAGTGGGCGAATATTGCAAAGTCTAGATGTGCAAAGTTAGTAGAGACATATCCCAACAGACTAAAGGCTGTAATTAAAGCAAAAGGTGGTTCAACAAAATACTGATACAAGGGGGTGATACTTTTTCCAACTCAGTGATAATGTTTTGTTTTTTTCTGACATGCTGGTGTTATATCTTTCACTTGGATGTTATAAATACAGTATACAGCTGGATAAAACAAAAACTGTGTCCGTCTTCATTTCAGGCTGCAAAGCAACAAAATGTTATTATTTTAAATGGGGGTGATTCTTTTCTATACCCACTGTATGCTTACTTTGCACACAGATTGTTCATGCAAATGTAAACAAGAACAGGCTATTTAGAAAAGTAGGTGAACAAACTAGAGAAACTAATTTTGCAAGAATGAAATCCAGGGAAAAAAATCTATCACACCATTAGGCTGAATAACAGGGTTTATCTGAGAACAGCATTGATTGAACTACATTTGGGTTTATTGTGCACCTCTGAGAAAACAGAGGCATTTATCACATAATCGTATCATAGCATGACTCAAATCTATTGACTTGAATCTCTCAAGATTCAAGCTTTGACTTTATCAGAACATGATAGTGAAAGAAAAAAAAAACTGAACTGCACAAAATAAGGCAACTAAAATATTATTCTTGAAATGACTACATAGCCATCTCTTTCAACCATCACAGAATCAAATGATGAAAATTAAAGCTGAGAAAACTCACACAATTTTCTGTGATTATTGTGGACTTTTTTTTTTTTTTACTTGAAAAGAAAAAAAAATTCGTAAGACCACACTCATGTTTTCACCACTTCCTGTGGCTAGTGCCATTTGCTCACACTAATTACACACTCCTTATCCAGCACGAAAAAAAAACAACAGCAGTCTGTAAATGCAACTGCCTCCTGGCAACCTGGTTGATCCTGCCAGCAACATATGCTTGTGTCAAAACTTAAATCATGAGGGTCTAAGTTCATAAGTTCGCATGGTCAGTACAGTTAACTGCTAATTGTGACTATAGCTACATTTTTAATCCATTACAGTCCAATAAAAATATGTGATGCATGTAAATTTAAACAGCTTTTCAGAGTACACCTTTATATGACTTTAAAACTAGAAAAACACAAGACGGAAAATATATGTTTTTAAAAAAACCTGCTATTCATCTCTCCAAATATATATTTCCGTACCCACTGTATATATATTTGATTGTTGATACTACCTGAAGGGAATTCAACCCTCTACAATTCGAGTAAATCACTCGCATATGCGACTAAATCTTCACTCTGAGCGACTAAATAACGTCTAACATTAGCCATTGGTGGCGGAAATCCCGGGGGGGTCGGGGGGGACTGGACCCCCCCCATCTGAGGGTTGTCCCCCCCTAAAAATATGATTAAAAACCACGCTGTGTATTGTAAATAACAATGTTTTATACTTTAAATAATTGTGCAAGTAGTAAAACAACACAAACGGGGCAAAAATGTGTTTTAAAGGTGCAGTAGGAGATCTTGGAAAATGCTAACTTTAGCCTGATAGCACTGAAAGCGTGTTCCACCCTCCCTGCAATTGCCGTTCAAAGCCATGCCCGCTGAACGCATATACACTCACAGACCAGAATACCAGAGACAACATTATTACAATAGGCTACATCAGCGGTTCCCAATTCCAGTCCTCACTCTGCACATTTCATCTGTATCTCTTATCACATGCGACGTTTGTTCTATATTCGACCATAAGTGCCCTGCGAAGTGGACATCAGCTGATATTCCGCCTTCCAGTTTGAAGCGAGCATATATGTTCCATACAAAGGGCATTAAAGTGTGCGAGGCGTAAATTTAAATAGTATTTATTTACAGAGGTATATTATGTCACACTTCACACTTCTCTAGTAAGTTTTGTCAGTGTCTTCTAACGAGCTGGTTATCTGAATCGGGTGTGTTAACTAAGCGCGAAATGCAAAATATGCAGAGCTGGGGGGCGCGAGGACTGCAATTGGGAAACGCTGGGCTACATCATGTGACATTCACTGGTGAGAAAACTTTAAAAGTACTACAATACCAGGAAGGAAGATCGGGTTGTTGATGTTTGTCTGCCATTCTCGCTCTGTCTGCACACAGCGTGCGTGAACGCGCTGATGACGTAAGCTAGTCTGCGCGAACCGGGTGCGCAGAGGTATGCAATTACATACGTTGACAGGCAGGTAGGAAAGCCAATTAAAATGCTCGGACCGAGCGTTTTGATTGGACGAACATTTCTTGGTCCTACGCCTTCCACAACGCAAAAGAAGATATTAGGGCTGCTCGATTATGGCAAAAATCATAATCACGATTACTTTGGTCAATATTGTAATCACGATTATGAGTGGGCCACGTGACCAAAACTTTATATGAGTGATTTATTTAAAGATGGCGATATATGTCAAATATATTTTTTCTGTGAATAAGGTTGCTATGACATCTACATTTTAGAGACATTTAGAGAAATTTCACAATTCTCAATACCACAGCAGAATACTAGGGTAACTAATATTAGTTAAAAAAAAATAAAGTCCTCAAAAATGATTGAAAATAATTAAACAGTCAGTAATAATAAAAAAAAAAGCAAAGGACAAATACAATAGAATAAAAAGATACAAATTAAACAAACTGTGCTTTAATGTTTTTTTATGCAAGTCTCAAGCAGTTTACAGCCTACTTCAGAAATTAATAATCAAATGTAAAATAAAACAGCATAGTCTTCACTGTAAGAATTAAACTGTTTTGTTTCTTATTAAAGCTACAAAAGTCCTTCACTCCAGAGCAGTGTGTGATTTTGAATTTGTCTTTTGTTGTTTGATTAATATTAAGCACACAGTCGCAGCAGGAAAATAGCCCGCTGTCACTTTAAGAGCAGCACGGGTCCAATTTACCGTTACACGCGTAATTTCATTCTCAACTCTTTACGTTCATTTATTACATTACCGACTAAGGTATACATGAATAATCACTAAGCGCCACATTTTGACAGATTTTTGCATGTATTTGACCGTTTAGGCGCGCACCTTGAGCTAAAAGAGAACTTTCCATGTCCGTGTTCTGTTCCGTCTCGGAGCGCATATATCTTCCTGAGGAGCAGCGCAAGTTCTCTTTCATGCTTTTAAAAACATGAATAAATATACTTCTATAAATCAAGCACGTCCCATTTTGCAAAAGTCACGTTACATGATTTTACTGATTTGCACGTGAAATTGGGCTTTTATGGAGGAACGAAAGCGCAGTGCTAGAAAAGGGGGCGGAATGGGGCGCAATAATCATTTTATCTCGATTATTGTATTTTCATAATCGTTGGAGGCCAAAATCGAAATCGAAACTGTTTTTCGATTAATTGCACAGCCCTAAGATAAAGAGATTATTTTTTCTTTAATACAGATGATGCCAATGTATTTTTCAATGAGTTGCTATGTTAGCAATTATAACGTTACCTGCTTGACGGAAATGGTTGCCAGGTTTTCACAACAAGACCCGCCTAATTGCTACTCAAAAGTAGCCCAAAACTAGCCCAAACTAACCGCGTTTCGAGGGGGTCCCCTGGTAAAAATCGCGTTCCGGGGGCTAAAATACACATTATTGGGGATGTTTCAATCCGCGGACATGAAAAACAACCCGCGGAAACAGTGATAAAGTAGCCCAATTCCACGGGAAAACCGCGGACTTGGCAACACTGTGACGGATAGTAATGTCTACAATGAACATGACCGCTGACGCGGCGTGACCACAACAGCTTGAAGTTGTCTAATTTGGCACGGTCTCCCTGCTACACTAATAGTAAGGCTTTCCTCTGTGTATACATATCCTTACAAGTACAATTTTAGCTGGATTATTTGTGTCCCCTTTAAAAATTGCTCTTGAGAAATTTTATGTTTATTGTCCCCCCCCCCAACTGTTAGATGAAATTTACGCCCCTGGCCATTGGCTAATAATGCTGCATTCACGCCATGTCGTAACTACTTTAATTTAGAGATGACAACAGGTGACGTTCTACTTGGAGCTGTTCACACCCTTGGACTCGGAACTAGCCTACATATGGCGTGAATACACCTTAAATTCATAGATTTTACTCGCCAGTGTGTGAGTTGGAGGCTAAGTATAAGTTTAGCACAGATATATTTAAACTCGCCGAACACTCTGACTGAGCGCTTCAGAGTTTCACTCTCTGTCAAGCGATCTGTGCTATTTTTCAATTCATGTCAATGGATGCGCAGCGTACCTGTATTTGACGTAACGTAAACTCTAGTGTGAAGGCGCACGACTCGCCATCGCTTTGCTGAGAGCGCTGTGTTTCTCACACACGCAAAGAGAGGGAGAGAGAGAGAGAGCGAAAGAGTCTTACATACCATGCAGAATTGACGCGCTACATGTAAACGATATTCTTTGTTGTATTTTCCTGTCAAAATAACGGAGTTCATTTGGAATTATTCAGCTTTTAAGAAAAACCATAAGATACTGCTGGTTTCTCCGGTAGGGATCTCATTGGCTGGTGCTCATCTATCGCCATCCCTGTTTTGATTTCAGCAAATCAGTTCGAGTGAACACAGACAATGTGATTAATATTCATGAACCCAGCAGCTCATTAATCCTTAGTGAGTTTTATATTGTTATTAGTAGTAGAATTCGTAATAGTATTGTTATCTTTTTACAGAAACACTGAATGACCAACAATATCTTAAGCACCACCAATAGCCTTAAGTTTTGTTAAAATGCA
Source organism: Sinocyclocheilus anshuiensis (assembly GCF_001515605.1). Lineage (NCBI taxonomy): Eukaryota > Metazoa > Chordata > Actinopteri > Cypriniformes > Cyprinidae > Sinocyclocheilus > Sinocyclocheilus anshuiensis. Next base: position 611,664 of record NW_015549577.1, read on the forward strand.
TGACAAATATGCATTCATACATAGTTACCAATTTTTTATTTTAATTACTAAAGTTATATCATTAAATAATGCTTGATTATCATAATATCCTATTATAATGCTTGACTGATATTAAGAGTGTACTTTCAGATATTTAAAAAGCTGCACCATTTTACAAACAAGAGTAAACAAAAAAAAAATTACTAGCCAATGCAATTCTATTGCCAAGGCAAAAGGCTTCACAGTTGTAATATTGTATTAAGAATGTTGGAATGAGACAGAAAAACAGGACATAAAAATAAAGATTTCAACCATAAAGCCCATTTTCCAAGCTCAGCACAATCCTCAAATGGAATAGAAAAAAATTCCTTTCTGCAGTTATAAAATTAAACATGTCTGATCCAACAGTATGTAGGGATTTCTATCATGAACGGACACTGATATGCCACTGAATCAACTCATCATGAGCAAATTGTTAATATACACTGACATTAACGTCTCACTGGCCGAGTAGCTGATAAAGTGTAAAATATCAAATTTGAAATCAGTTTTAATCAGGTTGACCTCGAATTTTCAGATTCGATACCTCTCAAAACCTGAGCTAGAAATAAAATTAATGATTAATTCCCTTATAAAATTTAAATGAGTTAAATTCCTTACAAGTACATGCAGTATATATGTGTCAAATCAAATTACTGAAATATAAATCCAAATGCACAGCAATGTATGTGCACCCTGCCCAGCTGTCTTCACAAAGGGCAACAAAGGTAAAACAAAATGTCCTGGCTCACAGAACAAAAGAAGAGAGAGCAAGCCAGGTCAGCTAGAGGGAGCATGGGGCCAGAATTGAGATGAAAGGCTAGAAACATAAAGCAGCAGTGGGTGGTGATGGGTTTCTTTATTTTGACTCTGCAATAAAGAAACAGAAATGCCATAAGTGATCTGCTTTTCTGATGCTGTACTAAACACCCTGGCTTTGAGGAAACTGCCAAGTAACAGGACTGATTACTATCAGATAGCAGGTGTCAAATGCATAGGTCTCTTTTGTTTCAACTCTATTCTGCTGATGGACTAGAGCATAGAACATCCTAGTAGACAAAAAGGCTTTGTAGGTCTTTCTGAACACCCTCTCTTTTTCAGTATGTCTATGTGTTTCATGTAAAGGTGAAGTGTGTAATTTATGTGCCACCATTGTCATCAAACTGAAAATTTCAAAATTGCTATTGGTCTGACAAACAGATAGTTCAACCCTAGACCAAAGCATCGCTGTGTCAGACTGGTCAGAATGTTAAAAAAAAGAAAAAAAAACTGGAGGAAAAAAGCTAAGGTTAATTTAAGATTTTTTTTATAGTCTCTGCATATTAAGTTGAGTAAGGAGAAAGTATTGTAATGTCAAGTATTGTAAATTACACACATCATCTTGAATGATTAAGGACACCCTGAAGGTGAAATATGGCAGATCTAATAAAAAACCTTTAGGGTAGCTGCGGGATTCTTGTCCAATTTCTTGAAGGTCAAACACTAAGTGAAACAGAGGTTATTTACACAGTGCATAAACACTGTGATTATGCATTAATCAGGTTTTCCCACACTGTGTGTATATCCTTAAATTATACCATAGCTCAGAAAAGATGATGCAAAAAGCCATCTAACTGAGATACAAGGATTTTGCCATGATCACTCTTGTGTGAACTTGCCAGAAAATTCCTATGAATGATATGCCATTCAAAACCTGTTAAAATATTGCTTTAAAAATTATATGCACACTGCCCTTCAAAAGTTTGGGGTTGGTAAGATTTTTCAATCCCACCAAGGCTGCATATAATTGATAAAAAATACTGAAATATTATAGTATATAAAATAACTGTTTAAAAAATACTGTTTAGTATTTAAAATAATCTGGTGCTCAAGTAACATTTCTTAATATTATCAATGTTGAAAACAGTTACACACACAACAGGAGAGTGGTCATACTTATGCATCAAATTAGACAAAATTCAGTTATTGTACCATCTCATAAGTCACATAAATGCACCTCTTAAAAGCAATAGTTCAGCCAAAAAAAAAAAAGTTTGTAGGCTGAAATCTCATTTAAGTTTATATACCATTAATCTATCAATATAGTCAATGCCTCAGGTAAGCATTACACGGATATCCTAAAATGATTAGATTTCAGACACAGCACCACGGTCCAACTCATGCCACATCAACTGAATCATGTGGCAGGCATGACTTAAAGCCTTTCTGGAGAGACTTTGAAGGTAAAATACAGTTCTTAAGAGTTACAGACTTAATACAGACTTAAAAGTTTTAGGCTACTTAATAAGAGCAAAATGTGAATGTGGGAAATAAATTCCCATGAACTTGTCTCGAAAAGCAAATGCAAAGACATGGCATTTAATGTAATGCTCTTAATCTTTTCATTTTTGCACAATTTAGCATTAAAACAATTCTAGTTGAAAAACTTGAGTGGTTTCTATCGCCCAACATCAGATTTGTTATGCTAGATATTTAAGATTAGATATTGATTTTTTCCCCCTCATTTCTTGGGGAACAATATACAAACACACACAACAACAACATTTAATCTGATGACATTGCCTGTAGCCATTATTTTAATTTAATTTCTTGGTATACTTGAGGTGTTTTCTCTGTTTTTGTAGACTCCTTTTCAACCTCTATGGTGCTGGTTTAGGAATACTTCACCCAGAAAATGAACATGTTATTCCACACTTGTATGCAATGATTCTTTCTGTGGAAGACAAAAGGAGAAATTTCATGCTCTTATTTTCCCATAAAAGAACAGTTCTTATTGACCATGTCTGTCAATATATAGCAAAATATAAAAATTAGATGTAGTCTATTCCATTTGAGTGGAACATACAGTATGTGTGGAAAAAAGCTGAAATCCTGTCATTATTTTGCTGATAATCTTGCACTCAGTGTCGAAGACAGAATCAGTGAGTCGAAACTCATTGCAGTATGGTCCTCACACAAAACGTGCCTGTGGCAAAAATTACATTGTTTCTTGCATGTTTCGTGACACTTTCAAAGTGAAATGTCCAGTGAGTTGTGCTTAAAGCACATCGGGTTTCATCCGAAAAGGATGAATGTGAATCTGGCAATGTTTTATTACGGTGGTTATTGTACATATACGTAGTTTGGAAATTAAATGTCTGGTGAGTGGTGCTAAAAGGTTAATGCTCTATTGCAAAAATAAAGTAACACCTACACTAAATGGATAGTGTTAACAAAAGCAAATGTGAGATAAAATGTATTTGCTGAAGCAACCATGCTGTTTTAGCCTGCTTCTACAAGTCTTTGATCTCTATTATTGTGATGCTTTTCATATCGCAAGTTCGATGCTGTACCAGGTGGGCTACAGAGCACGTTTACTATGTCAAAAGTCATACATATGGAACTGGTTATGTGATGCATACGTATTAGTTTACAAATCGTACTCTATGGTATAAATGTTTTGAGTTCATAATGTAGTGTTTTGCAAGGAACCGTGTGAAAACAAGTCTTTATTAATCAATTTATAACTTATGTGAAAAGAATTTAACCGCCTGGGGTCGGCAAAGACCAGTCCAGCGGGAGCACTTGCATATTTTCCAGATGACAGAGAAAAGAACTTAAAATGCTCTGTCACTTTTGATTGGACACATAAAAGTAATAAATCACTTGAATCTGTAAAGGGTCTACTTTTATTTGTGTATGCTCACCATATCAACAAAACTTTGTGCTTTTGCAAAATAAAGAAAACAAACAGGGTGCGCACTGTCTTCACTGTGTCCGCGAACTGCTTTTAGAAATGCGTCACTAAAATGAACTGAAACTCAGCGAATACTTTACACACAGACACGAGAAATATATCTATAGAAAGCTTGACATGTCTACCCTTAAATGAAGTAAATCTTACCGAAAACAAATATTCTGTGATAAAGTAATCCGTATGAAACCAACGACATGTCCAGTTTTTCGGTCTGTTCTCATTATCTCTAATTAGGTCACGCCCACACGCTGCTCGCGCTATTGATATTACAAATCTCCACGTGAGACGCGCGACAAGTAAACGCCCACATGACTGTAAACAAACCAGCAACATGTTCATCTCGGATACTTTTCGTTTTTGGAAGAAGACGCTGAGAGGAATAAGCCTTGTATTTACCTCAGAAGACGCACTGAGAGGAAAAAGCTTTATGCTCATTACAGTGTTATTAAACTTTAGCCATTAAAATGTTTATAATAACACTTTAGCCATTAAAATGTTTATAAGTAACTGAAAAAAGCACAAATGTCAGGGCATGTCAAAACTTCTCCATGGCCCCAAAACACCCTTAGACCCCAGAGGGTTAAAGAGCTTACCCAAGCAACCAACTCACTAGGAGAGTGGCTTATGGTAGAGAGCTGTCAAATCAAGATAACCAGCTACACACAGGGCCAGGCCCCTATTAACCAGAGGGTGTGGGGGGCCACATGACTGTAAACAAACCAGCAACATGTTCATCTCGGATACTTTTCGTTTTTGGAAGAAGACGCTGAGAGGAATAAGCCTTGTATTTACCTCAGAAGACGCACTGAGAGGAAAAAGCTTTATGCTCATTACAGTGTTATTAAACTTTAGCCATTAAAATGTTTATAATAACACTTTAGCCATTAAAATGTTTATAAGTAACTGAAAAAAGCACAAATGTCAGGGCATGTCAAAACTTCTCCAGGGCCCCAAAACACCCTCAGACCCCAGAGGGTTAAAGTTGTTGGTGTTTTACTGCCACTACGATTTTACCCGGAATGTGCAGTGAATTGTAGCGGTGGGGGGAAAATTAGATTCTTGGATGCATCGCGATGCGGATGTGGACGATTCTGAATCGATTCTCAAATGTCAAAAATCATTTTTCTAAATGTTAATTGATAACATAATGTTGATGGGATGCATAAAATGGAACTCTGAAGCACGGAAGTGCAGCGCCTGGACAGTCTGTGGCGTGCATGTAAGAGACGCATGATCAGGCACCCTCTGCATTCAGAGCTAGCGTTTGGAAGCTCTTTGGCTTGGAGCCCTGCGCGTCGTGCGTGGGACTGTTTTCTTAATCCCGCTCCCGCAATTTTTTGTATATATTCTAATATTGTATATATTTTTTTGTGCATCAGAGAGCCGCTATCAATATGAGGGGTATTGAAATCGCTTGTGAATGACCGCTTGCAGTTCACTTTCGATATCATGCGCGCTCTGTAAAGGGAGCACATCTTACAAGATCAGATATTTGTCAATGAGCTCTGGATGTGTTGAGCAGCAAATCCTCCAGCATGATCTTGTCAGTCATCTCTCCTTACTTTTGACCTGTGATCAGTGAAATCTGCCTCCTGCAGTTCGTGTTGGATGCAGGGTTGTCAGGTCCGCGTTCTTCTATTAAAGGGGTCATATGATGTTGCTAAAAAGAACATTATTTTGTGTATTTGGTGTAATGAAATGTGTTTATGCGGTTTAAGGTTAAAAAAACACATTATTTTCCACATACAGGTCACACACGGCGGGCTTGAGTGAGCTGAGCCTGGCGGGCTAGAGTGAGCGGCGGATTCGATGAAGAAGCGGCCGGTGGGCTTGCGGCAACCACATGTGACGACCCCAGGCTGGACTCCGCTTCGTCCACGGTGAAAGCCGATCTGGCGATCCACAGCGCGAAGTTGATGTATTTCCTCAGCGACCAGCACGGATCAGCCCTAGGCATGACGAAGCGGATATTTGTATTTTGTACAAATTCCATGGTTACCGTGGAATTTGTAGATTTCCATGGTAACCATGGAAATCTACAAATACTATAGTTGAACTACGGTCACTTTAGTAAAACCATGGTTCATCTTCATAAGGGACTGCAAGTGAAAGGCTGTTGCACGCATAAAATGCAACCTTTTTATTCTGACAGTGTATGATTTATATTAACATTACAGAATAGAACATGATCGATATGAACTTAACTGCACAAACTATGTAGGCTACCATTTCAATTGGTTTATTGTGAAACTGAGTGAACACTCTCTGTGATTGATTGGTTCTGTCTTGCAGCATTTGCGTGTATTCAGATGAGCAGGAAAATAGTTCTATCCTACACAATTATTCGCTAACACGGGTTATTCGTCCAATTCAATGCATATTGTATGCATTAAATGTTTTGTTAAATAAACAAAATCACCGGTAAAAAAAAAAAAAACCACACCTTAGTATCGATATTTTTATTTGAGTATCGATACTTTAGATACTCGCATCAGTATCGATATATTGATACTGCAGGATCGATATGCCCATCCCTAAGGCAAACATTTATTTTCCTGAAAAGAATCAATTATCAACCCTCTGATAACTGAATCATGAGATGCCTAGAGATTCCTACCCCTAGTGAATTATAAACTTTTGTAGTTTCGAAGAAATGTAGGTAGAGGTAAATTTTTCCAATGTTGCAGAACACTATTATACTTTAGAAGTTTTTGTATTGCAATATAGCACACAAATTGTATGAACTACTTTTTATGGTGTTATTCCCAAGGTAACTATGACTGTCACTGTATGGAAAAGAGCACTGTGAAGACACATCAAAATTCTCCCTTCACGTTCAACTGAAAATAACAAAGGCTTTGAACAACATGAGGGTGAATAAACAATGACAGAACTTTTATTTTTAGGGTCCTTTAAGGCAAGGGTCCAAATGCCAAATAGGTACATGCAATGTAAATGCAGACTAAAATATTACTAGACAAATTTTCGTATCAATATATTTTTTAAATTCCATTCAAATTATTTGTAAATGTAATGCTTTGTAAATAATTTTTTAATGTCTCACTGTACATTGCTATTTTTGTTATGGTGTAGCTGGAGCTGGAGCTTACACATTAAATTAATTTCTTAGAAAACCCTCACTAATTTCAGATACTTCATTTGATTGATTGATTCTTCATTGTCCATCTCACAGTAAAATTAAAATGTTAAGTTTTAGTAAACTTGAATCTAAATTTCAAATAAATGTTTATTTGTCCATCTAACAGTAAAATTTAAATGTGAATTTGTAACTTACTATAGCTAATGTTCAGGTAAATGTAAATGTAAAATGTAGCTATGACTCGGCAAATCCATTAAAGTGGTCATATGATGTGATTTCAATTTTTTATTTTCTCTTTGAAGTGTTACAAGTTCTTGGTGCATAAAGAAGTTGCAAAGACTAAAGTCTCAAATCCAAAGAGATATTCTTTATAAAAGTTAAAGAGTCAACCACGCCTATATCGTCGCTCAGGCCGGACAGGGCATTACAGTATGGTAAGGGGTGTAACATTTCCGTCACACGCTTGAGGTATTCGGCCAATCGCAACGCACTGGATAGCTGGCCAATCAGAGCACACCTTGCTTTTCAGACTGATGAGTTTTGTAAAAATCTACACGTTTCTGAAAGGCGGGGCAATGTTCTTTTTAGCAACATCATATGACCCCTTTAAAATAATTTACAACAACTGCAAAAAACTAATGACTTGTGATTTTTATCTCAACATGTTGTTTGTTATGATGCATAAATTTCAATTTTAACAATACAAACTTAATATACAGGCAGTGATGTATGTGCAACAACAATAATGTGCATAGTTCTGATCTACTGTATTAACAATATACATAAAAGTTATTCTTAATCATAATATTGTTAGTTTGTTTTAATATTGAAGGCTATAAGCTTAATATGTAGCTCTGCTTGACGCATTTTGTATCGGGGGTCCCTGCTCCATGTCTCTATTGCCTAAGGGGTCATTGCCCTGAAAAACGTTGAAGATCGTCTCTAGGTTACGTATGTAACCATGGTTCCCCGAGGGAGCGAGACGCTGCGTCGAGACTTTAAGGTATTCATTCTATTATATATACTATTTTTGTTCATTCCTTCATTCACCTGCCACTTCAGGAGCTGGCTTAAGTAAAGAATACCTAAAGCACTGGATGAAGCACACTTTCTGACTGGCATACACTAAGTCTAAGCCATACCTATCTTTGAAGAACAGTGTCCTGTGGGAGAGGTTTTCAATAATCCATCACCTGAGGTCACACATTGTCCTCACACACCAGTTCGCCCTTTTTATTTTTATGAGTCTCTCCAGCATCTTAACCGCATACACTTCCCACGTTGCTCAAGCTTGCACAATTCATACACCCTTTGCAGATTATATTACACAGATTTCATTTCTTCTCTCTTCAACTTGACCTTAATCAACTCCACAACAAACAGTGTGCCTGCTCATGCAAAAAGCTCAATTTAAAAGGGCATTTTCAAAAATGTACATTGGGAACAACGTGGCAACAAGTGTGCATATCACCAGTGTGAGCAATCTGAAAACAACAGAACTGCAAGCGCAAATTAGTTTGCAAATAACTCAGCGGTGCTTTAATAGAACCTGGCCTTTTATTGAAAAGCGTGACGTTAGACATGATAATGGCTTCACTGGTTTGGGAAATTATGTGGCACCGAACAGGCACTCAGATGAAATCACAGTGGCATGTGAATTATCTAGAGTCAGGTTAAGAGTGGTGAAAAGTGACTGGAAATCGCATGTTCATCACAGGTGTTAATACTGCATTTTGTGACATTTTAAGAAGCTTTGACAAGCACTTGCCTTATGAAGAATATGTCTGGACACAGAAAAAGATGCTGTAAAATTAAATAGTCCAGACTTCGGCCTATGCCTTGAAACAATCACAATCAATAAATAACATAAAAATGGGATGGACTAAGCTGTCCGGCAGCACAACAACTGCTTCTGTAGGTGCGCCCATCATCTCTATTGTATTAGGATAGGGAAGGTAAATTGCTTTGTGTTGACATCTCAAGACAGGGCATCAACAGCTGCATAAAATCAGGGCAAATCCCATCCCAGCACAATTGTCAATGGAGACAAGCCTTGTAATGAAGAAAAATACATCTCATTGGGTTTCATGAGAATGATTTTTATGGGTATAGCTGGGGAAGAACGTGGCACATACTAAACATTAAACCTAAACATTAGATCACTCTCACCCAAAGCAGTTATTGTAAATGAAATGCGCTATATAAATAAAGGTGACTTGACTTGACTTGACATACTGATTAGGGCACCCACATAAATAACTTCAAATCAAGTTATATAGGTCTAGCAGAATATGTAAGATACAAACTGTTTGTTCTTTTTTTTTAAAACAACTTAGCTTCAGCTGGCTGATAGATTTAAACTCTAATGGGAGCTTAAGTAATGAGATGGTATGAGATTGTAAAAAACATGATGCAAAGGTATTTCTTAAAAACTGCTTCCAGATACTTTTAATGCAAAATAATGATGACTGGCATTAATGAACATGATTTCAAACTCCCAATACTAATTTAATTGTATACTTGAAAGAACAGATACAGAAAGAAAGGAAGAGCAGGGACATTATACACTGCCTAAAAAACACATCTAATCTTAAAACAAGATAAATTTACTTTAGTCAGAAGCAAACTACATGACAGTATTCCAGAGGATATCATTTGTTGTAAAGGTTCTGACTGGCATACATTAAGTCTAAGCTAAAACTTTAAAGTTTCATTAAAGTTCAAGCATAAATCTGTGAAACTAATGCAATTTAGAAAGGCAAATAATTTGTTGCTACAAAATGTTACAAAATTGCTAATGAGTTAAGAAACTTGTATAAGTTGCTGAAAGGTAATATCAGTCTTAAAATCTTTTTTTTTTCTTTTTCTTTTTGAAGTGCATTTATCTTGTGAAAAACATAAAAAAAAAAGGAAAACACAAACAAAAATTCTAATTCAGAAAATGATTTTGCAGTACAAGAACCACTGACTTTTTAAACCACAGCAATAAGGTCATTGACAAATTGTTGGTGAAAGCTTTCAAAAATGTCAGCAAACATGTCACGCCATTTCAAGTGGAAAGATTTCCAAACTAATGGAAAATAATTTTTAAAAAGTCTTGAAACAAACTTTTATTCACGAAAACTGCATCCAAATGACAAGGAAAAAGAATAGAGGAGAAATTCTCTTATTTAAATCTTAAAAGTGTATCATCAAACTAATTTAATGGGGTCATATGATGTTGCTAAAAAGATTATTTTGTGTATTTGGTGTAATGAAATGTGTTATGTGGTTTAAGGTTCAAAAACACATTATTTTCCACATACTGTACATTATTGTTGCTCCTTAATGCCCCGCCTTTCTGAAATGCGTCAATTTTTACAAAGCTCATCGGTCTGAAAAGCGAGGTGTGCTCTGATTGGCCAGCTATCCAGTGCGTTGTGATTGGCTGAATACCTCAAGCGTGTGACGGAAATGTTACGCCCCTACCATATTGTGATGCCCTGTCCGGCCGGAGCGACGAGACAAACAATAAAACCCATTATAAATGAGGCATTTGTTGCATCCAGTGGGGGCCTAATTACAGATTATAATGACGTATATTGTCTTTTTACGCGTTGCGTTGCGCATCGTGCCGAGTAAACATAAAACCATTTGTCTGCATTTGTGACAACAAGCGCTACTCTACACTGCTCAAAACTCGCGTTTGAATCATCAGTGGCAAATTCTTTAAATATGAAAAACTACCAAGTATAATCAATCTCACACACACAAACAAGCACAACGAAATCACTTCACACTATTAAGCGGCTGTGTTATGAACATGCAAAACTGTAGCGCACGCGTGCTACAGTGGTAAATTTATTAATCGCATATATGTCGCACTGTACAGCCCTGCACACAGTGACGTAGACATGTGGGGGCGTGTTTAAACGAGGCGTTTTAGGAGGGCATGGACGAGTCTTAACTTTTATAAAGAATATCTCTTTGGGTTTGAGACTTTAGTCTTTGCAACTTTAGGGATCTTATCTATGCACGAACAGCTTGTAACACTCCAAAGAGAAAGGAAAACTTGAAATCGCATCATATGACCCCTTTAAAAGTCAGTGTAAACACAGTATTTCAAGGGACAATAATGAGCTGTAGAATAAACTGCCCCATGTAGTCAGCAGCAATCTCAAAGATGTATAAATCCTGAAATTCCAAATAGTGGCTATGCCTAGAAGCAACCAATGTAATAACATTTATCTCCTATAAGCTATGCCTCATGCCCTCCCAAAGTTGTGCTTGAGAGTCAGACATACAACCAAGTGCTGGGGGGAATGAACTTTAAACCTCCACAGTCATCTGGTAAAAGCCACAACAATAAATACCAATACCACTTTTTCCAGTACTCGCCCGATACCGATACTTTTATTTTTGGTACTTTGAATGTTTAACATTATATTCATTGCATACATATACTTCGTATACATCCTTAATCTCTAATAACTCCATTCTGCTGTCTGTTGTTCTGTTGTCAGTGTTTCTTTGTCTGAATATGGCACTTATCATGTTGTGTGGTATCGGCGTTTGGTATCGGGGCATTTTAACGAGTACGAGTACAGAAGCTCAGTATCGGGCCCGATACCGATACCAGTATCGGTATCGGTGCATCCCTAACAATAATAACAGATTAGAACACTTCAGCGACCATAACATGCACCACAGTATAAATATATCCATTTTTTCCTCAGACAAACATTTCCTCTGAGGACAACAAAGGTAACAAACTAATTAAGATATGACAGATTTATAGGAAAAATGCTGTGTAAGGAAATGTTTGTCACTAGGCATGAGAAATACCATAAAAGACCAAAGGGTCTGTGGAAAACAAAAAAATCACCTCCGGCATGAGATGATGATTTTTACGATATTTAACTGGAAATCATAAATTAATAATTAACTCAAAATGAAAATTGTATCATCAATTCCTTTCATCTATAGAGCACAGAAGGTGAACATCCCCGTTGCTCTTTTTCTACAGTCAAGCTCCAAAATAACAATGAAAAGCACCATAAACGTACAGTAGTCCACACAACTCATGTTCCAAGACTTTTAAAGCCACACAATACGTGGCAAATACAAAGCTGAGTCAGTTCTTAAATGATTCCTGACCAAATGTCATTGACGTCAAACCATCCAAAAGCACCTTATTTTATTTTATTTGATTGCTAAAGCTCTCTAATTTGCAAATTTCACTTCTTGTCTTCCATGAAACAAAGAAAATCATACAGATTTGGATTCACATCAGTAAATGATGACAGAAAATATGTTTTAGAAAAAAATATTTCTTTAAAGCTTAAGTGTTATTTTTATTAAATTTTTTTTGCCATTATCACAAAACACAAATGCAAAGATAATGTTTGTTTTCAATCAGGCAAAAACAGACAGTCCAACTCCAAACGCATGTTACTGATTGAGCCAATGTTAAAAAAAATAAAAAATACAGAAAAAAATCTAAAATGACAATAATCCCCAATCTGTTTTTAAAAAAAGTTTCAGGTTAATTAGGATTATTTCAAGCAGTCATGCTAAATTGCACTTCTAAGTTCTAATGGTTTTCCTGACCACATACCACAGCCATATCACCCTGCAGCCCAAGACTGGTTGCCCACTGAAGCTAAGCAGGGTTGAGCCTGGTCAGTACCTGGATGGGAGACCTCCTGGGAAAACTAGGTTGCTTGCTGGAACAGGTGTTAGTGAGGCCAGCAGGGGGTGCTCACTAGGGCTGAACGATTAATTGCAGTTGCGATAATATTGCGATATGAGAACACGCGATTTTTCAATCGCAGAGGCTGCGATTACACTCGTGACACGCGAGAGTAAAGAGGTGTCTTTGACTTCAAAATACGGAGTGTATGACATCAAAGTACGGCGAGAGAAAGCATAAGGATAAGTCCGCGCTCTCGCAGTGCTTTGATGACACACACCCATCGGTCTAAGCAGCGCTGCTTCAAGTCGAGCGCGGGCCATCAGCAGAAAAAGAAAATCACAAAAAATACATAAATAATAGAGAGAGAATAATAATAATAACAATTATTCTCTCTATGCTATTTTTCAGTGTTTCAAGTAATGCAGGTGTTTTTTCCCTGTAGGTTTTTTTAAATTAAAAAAGCATTAATTTTTCATAATGTTTAGTGAAATTATTTGGTAGTCTTTGGTAAGTGGGTCCTAACACCCCAGTATAGTGACGGGGACACTATACTGTCAAAAAGCACCGTCTTTCGGATGAGACGTTAAACCGAGGTCCTGACTCTCTGTGGTCATTAAAAATCCCATGGCACTTCTCGTAAAGAGTAGGGGTGTAACCCCGGTGTCCTGGCCAAATTGCCCCCCTGGCCCTTGTCAATCATGGCCTCCTAATAATCCCCAACCACTTGATTGGCTCTATGACTTTCTCTCCTCTCCACCTGTAGCTGGTGTGTGGTGAGCGCACTGGCACCGTTGTACTGTGGCTGCCGTCACATCATCCAAGTGGATGCTGCACACTTGTGGTGGTTGAGGAGAGACCCCCCCACATGATTGTAAAGCGCGTTGGGTGTACAAAAATACACAATAAAGCGCTATATAAATGCATCATTCATTCATTCCTCTAATCTGGACTTTAACTACAGATGAAGCAATTTTACTTGTAAAAAGAAATGAAGTAAAAAATTCATGCCGCTCATGACAGAGCCATTATATTCAGACAGTTCACTGTCTGTACAAGTAATGAGGTCACTGGATGTTTGCCTCATCCTTTTCTATCTATGCCCTCATTTGCAATTTGGTGCTTTCAAAAATACATCTGGCAGATAAAAGATTTCTGATTGTTATTATTATTTTTTTTCCCCCATTTAGTGACACCAAAAAACTGGAGCTGATTGTACTGTTTAAACTGCTCTTTGACAAGAAGTTCACTGTACATGAGCACAAAGAGAGAGAGAAAAAAACAAGTTTAAATTGAGAAATCAAGAGTAGAGTTGTGTCATGAATACTAGCACTGAGCATAAAAAACTAAGTACTCTTTATTGAACTGATTGTTATGCTAAAAGGACAGCAGAATAGGAGAGCTGAACACCCCCGAAATAATCAATGTGTAATGCAATTAAGGTTATGTATTGTAAGATGTGCTAGGCCTATTAACAGATTGTTAATTAGATTTTTCCTTTCTTCAAGGTTTCTAAAGGACTAATGTTAGCCAAAGAATGCACATCTAATATGTGTATGTGGATTTACTTAGCAATACTTTGGGGACACATCTGTCCTCAGAAGTGAGCTCAATCTGACAAAATCCTCCTTTGGGTACAGGGGTGCCCTCAATTGGATAAATGATTCATGCATAATTTTTTTTTTTTTTTAACTGCAAAAGACTCTGTTTAGGGGTTAAGGTTAGTCGGTAGTATTTATAATTAGCTTTATATAAAAACAATAGAAGTCTATGGCTTGTCCTCATTTAGATAAGCTTACGTGTATGTAGCACCACAGAACCTTCAGTTCATCAAAGCTATGAAACTTGCAAATCAGCAAATCACCGAAAATGAACAGCTTGCACACATTTATAAACTTTCCAGTTCTGTGGACATTTTAAAAACAGTATTTTCAAACATTAAAAAACCTCCCCACTTCCTTCATAAATTGTATATCAAAAGGAAAACCATCTCTCTTGAATAATGAACTACATTGGGCATTTGTAATTAAAAAGAGCTTTGGAGTCTCACATTTAACAAAAACAGCAAAATATGCTTTAAGATCAGTAATGCATCTATGAAAAAATTTAACATGCTTTAGACTGAAAGGAAACATGTCATACGTGTCATGTGAACACATATATTCACAGGACAGCAGACCTTGCAAAGTCTCTGCATGTCTGCATGATTTCCATCACACAAACAAAGTCCTACATGCAGTAGTAGACTTATACACACAAACTTAGAAAGACAGAGAGAATTGAGAACATCAAAATGTTCATATGGTGTGATATTTTCCCTCTGTTCAAAGTAATAAATTCAAGGAAAATAAAAACTAACCCTAATTTACCCCTTTCTGTTTCAAGAACAATTACTCGATCTATCACCACACCAAAAAAAAAGTATAGTACAGTATAAAAGTATACATAAAGTGCTCATATTCAAGGTCTTTTAAAGCTATTTGATAGCTTTGTGTGAGGAACAGACCAAATACAGTGAGTATAAAATAATCGCCCCCTATAAAATAATCACATTTTGTTGCTTTGCAGCATGAAATGAAGATGGACAGTTTTTGTTTTATCCAGCTGCATTTACTCAGTGCATCATAACACCAACATGTCAGAAAAAAATAAAAATAAATAAAAAAACAGAATCACTGAGTTGGAAAAAGGATCACCCCCTTGTGTCAGTATTTTGTTGAACCCCCTTTTGCTTTAATTACAGCGTTTTGTCTGTTGGGATATGCCTCTGTCTCTACTAACTTTGCACATCTTAGACAATATTTGCCCACTCTTCTTTGCAGAACTGCTCAAGTTCAGTTAATTTGATGGTGAGCATTTGTTCCACAGATTTTCAATGGGGTTTAAGTCTGGGCTCTGACTAGGCCATGCAAGGACATTCAACTTTTTCTCCTTCAACCACTGTGTGCTCAGTTTAGCTGTGTGCTTTGGGTCATTGTCATGTTGGAAGGTAAACCTTCTTCCCATTGACAACTTTCTGGCAGAGTGCAGCAGATTTTCCTCAAGAATTTGACAGTATTTTGCCCAATCCATTTTTCCTTCTATTCTGACAAGTGCTCCAGTTTACTGTAGGAATGGTGTTATTTAGATGGTGAGCTGTATTGGATTTCCACCAGACATATCGTTTGGTGTTGAGACTAAAATTGAATTATTTGGCCTCATCTGCCTCAGAATCTTCAAAGTGCGTTTTGGCAAAGCTCAGTCTGACTGCATGTGGCCTTTCTTGAGGAGTGGCTTTTTTAAAGCCTTTGAAATTTTGTTGTATCCATCTCCTGACTTGTACCTCTCCACCACTTTATCCTGGAGATCTTTTGACAGTGCCTTGCCACCCATAGTTGATTGTTTGCTTCAGTTGCACTACCAAGTACTGAAATGCTCCAGGAAAGCTCTTTTCATGCTGAGCTAATCAAAATGACCACAGCTGATCACAGTTGAAAGTCTGATTAGCAGGTGATTAGCAACACCTACTTGAATTTACAAGTCATTTTTAGGAGGGGGGTGACCCTTTTTCCAACTCAGTGGCTACGTTTACATGCAACCAAATAATCCATTTGAAATCGGATTGACTGCTCAATCGGACTGAAAAGCCTTCATGTAAACACCTTAATCGATCCGATTGAGCTCGATCGGAATGAAATTCGATCGGATTGAAGGGGGTGGTTTATTCCTTTTCTAATACGATTGAGAGTGCATGTAAACACTCGATCGAATTGAACCCCGAAACTGAAAGGACTGCGCGTGCAATGACGAAGAAATAGCATAATGACGTATGACGCACGGAACGAACGGCTCTTCCTTTTGAATAAAGTGTTGTATAAATGCGTGTCCTGCCCTTATAAAGCGTCTCCTTTCCCTCGGCAACTGTGAAGTGGAGCAGGACAACCTCCCACCAGTCCTTGTTTTGGATTCTCATCCACAGGCAACCCGTTTTGGGCACGGGGAGGGGCATTTTTACTGCGTGATAAATATGAGCAGCACGGCACAGCCGTGTAGGAGAGTGGTTATTTAGTGCAAACAGTGAGAAACTCTATATTTGTGCAGTGTGAGCATGTCAAAAAAAAAATCTATTCCGATTTGAAGCTTGTGACATATAAATGCTCACATAAACCCAATCACTTTATTTAGCGTTCATGTAAACACTACATTCAGATTCATCAATTGGAATGAATTCAGTCCGATTGAACCAAAAATTGTGCATGTAAACGTAGCCAGTGATTCTGTTTTTTTTTTTTTCTGACATGTTGGTGTTATATCTTTCACTTGGATGCTATAAGTTACACTTGTTATAAGTTGCACAAGAGTAAATACCGCTGGATAAAACAAAAACTTAATTTCAGGCTACAAAGCAACAAAACATGATTATTTTAAAGGGAGGACGGGTGATTCTTTTCTATACCCACTGTATAAGTTGCTGGCAGAGGGGAAAGCATTTACTATCTAAAAAAAGATGTAAATTTCAAAGGGCCAATTATTTTTGATCATTGTGAAGTAATTTTTGCTTGAACATGGAGAACAAATAATATCTGAGGGACATTAAATAAGATCTTTAAAAGTCAGGACTTGTGTTTTCACTGTTTTGCCTTGTAACTTTATTCAGAGCTTCACAATATCCACACAATTTTTATTTTGTTTTTTTAATATATATATATATATATATATATATATATAAAATTAATTTCGAGCACTAGTCGATTGTATCCTTTTCATTTCTGTTTACTAACAATTAGGGATGTAACGATTAACCGCAAACCGGTCGAAAATCGATTAAAATATGTGACGATTCAAATCGGCTGAGATGCCAAACAAATCGCGATACAATTGGAGAAGGAGTTTATATGAATGTATCTCTGAGGGGAACTGACTATCTTTAGAAAAGTTTACGTGGTATTTTCTTTTCATCTTGCCTCTGAACAATGCATATTAAAGTAGTGTTCATTAGCGCAGCTCTGCTTTGTTTATAGAGGTAACCCAGGAAACACCGTATCATTGCTGTTCATAAGCGCCACCTGCTGTCAGAGAGTGAATCTGCATCTCATTCAGCTCG
>NW_015549577.1:629548-632695 GCF_001515605.1 Sinocyclocheilus anshuiensis
GAAAAGTTTACGTGGTATTTTCTTTTCATCTTGCCTCTGAACAATGCATATTAAAGTAGTGTTCATTAGCGCAGCTCTGCTTTGTTTATAGAGGTAACCCAGGAAACACCGTATCATTGCTGTTCATAAGCACCACCTGCTGTCAGAGAGTGAATCTGCGTCTCATTCAGCTCGTCTGTTGTTTCGTTCAGATATGTTTTATGTAGTATAGTTTTACAAAACTAAAGTCAGACCATACTGTTTTTGCTTCAAATGTCTAAATTATACAGTCTAATTTAGATTAAAAACTACTCATGCTGCATGTATGCTGCATCTTTGTTTGGATCATGATTAAAATCCAGTGGTTGCCTCTAATTTTAAATGGAAAGAGCACAGACAAAGCCTTAGTTTGTTCATATTTAGAGATTTCTTTTATTTGTGTAACTTAGTTTTGTTATATTTCAATTTCACAAAGAAACGTGCAGCAATAGCCTAATAAAACAACACCTTTCATTTACTGTATGTCTTAAATCTCATTTTGTTAAAAAAAATTGTGAGAAAATCGAATCGTGAATCGAATCGAATCGTGAGTTGAGTGAATCGTTACATACCTACTAACAATTTTGCATGCCATTTTCATAATAAATAGTCTCATTCTCTATCCTAGTGGTTCTCAATTCCAGTCCTCGCGTACCACCGCTCTGCACATTTTCTCATTTCAGACATGTGTTCTATTCGACCATAAGTGCCCTGTGAAGTGGACATCACAGGATATTCCGCCATGATTCCAGTTCGAAGGGAGTGTATATGTTCCATTCAAAGGGCATTAAAGTGTGTGAGACGTGAATTTAAATTGTATTTATTTACAGAGGTATATTATGTCTCACTTCACACGTAAATTTAATCTGTGTGTGATGATGCTGCAGGCAGTGGCATAGCCCAAATCCGTGAATGAATGTTCCGAAGTGAAGTAAACTTCAACAGATTTCCCGTGCTTAGGGAGCATTGAACACTAGGGACCCTGTCAATCGGAACACAGTTCATTCTGGAGGTCTCCAAAAGCTCTAGCAGTTCCAAAGCCTTACAGTCATTTCATTAAACACACTGACCAAAAGCAAATATTACAAAGTCACACACTGGCACCTCAGGCTGCGCAATGGAATGAATAGAGAATTGATGTCTGGAAGAATTCATTCAAGTCTCTTTACTGGCAGAATATTTGCTAGCAAAATGGTGGACTTTTTTAGATTCAGAGATCAGTTTGCCTTTCTCAGAGAGTAAATCTGTAAATCCAGTAAATCTGACTGGCTCACACTGAAGGAAAAGGTATTGTCATGCAGATTACAGCCTGGAAATGGCCTCTAGAGGTATCCATGGACAGACCTCGCCAGGCTTCCAAGGGGCACTGCGTGGCCAAAAAAAGGTTTAACTACTGAAAAACTGAAGTAGGTTGAAACTCTTGTGCAAGCTATAGAAAATGCCAAATAATATGATCATGATATGTCTATAAAATGCAGAACATGATATAAACACAGTCAAAAAAAATTAAGATGACAGATATACAGACAGATAAGCAAATAAACAGGTAGAAAGACAAATAAACAGACAGATACGTAAACAGATATGAAAAACAGATAGATAGAAAAACTGAAAGATAGCTATGAAATGCAGATTGACCGACAGATACAGTAGTTAGACAAATAGACAGGAAGACAAGCAGACAGTATCTACAGCACCTATCAGACAAGAAACAAACAGCTAGACAGATGAACGTAAACAGCTCAGAAAGCTAGATAGACAAATTAGCAGATATATAGACAGACAGACAAAGACAGACAGACTAATAAACAAACAGACTTTGGCAAGTACAGTGAATACAGGTGAAGAGGAAAAAGGTCTGATAAACTGCTAAATATATTTTCCATCTCACAATACAGAGAAAAAAAGAAGAATATTACATGTATAAACTTGTATCCCATTTACCGCACATATTTTAAAGGGGTCATATGATGCTTTTTTAAAGATCATTATTTTGTGTATTTGGTGTAACAGAATATGTTGACATGCTTTAATGTTCAAAAAACACATTATTTTTCAAATACTGTACATTATTGTAGGTCCTCTATGCCCCGCCTCTCTCAAACGCTTCGTTCTCTACAAAGTACCTCCTTCCGACAAGCGCAGTCTGCTCTGATTGGCCAGCTGACCCAGTGCATTGTGATTGGCCGAACACCGCAAGCACTCGTCGGAAATGTAACGCCCCTTACCATAATCGCGAGCTTCATCTTTAAAAATAAATGTAAAGACAGTAAATAATGTCATTAGTTTTACCATCAGTTCAAGCCCGAAAGGGGAACAGACACAGTAATGATGCAGTACACAAGCCGGACTTTAGTCTTTGCAACTTCAGGGATCTATCTATTCACGAACAGCTTGTAACACTCCAAAGAGAAAGGAAAACTTGAAATCGCATCATATGACCCCTTTAAACCAATAATCCAACGCGTCAATATAAAGTAACTATATAGCATCAATCTTAAAACAAACACTGAACAGCTGTCAGGCGCGTCAGTAACATGCCGTTTTTCTGCTCGTTAAAAACCAAAGCAAAGCTTAAGGAGATGCAACATCTATGTCTAGCAACAAATACCCAACTACACCATAAAAGACACTTGTCCATTTGAAGATCACAGTTAAGAGCCGAATGATCCCGCCTGCTGGCACTCGTGCATCCATGTTACAGAAGGAACCTGCTCGAGCGCATTCCATCCTAACAAATTCCGTCCATAACATTCCTCTAGCATACAGCTTTAAACAAACCAATGTTTACATCATGGCTGAAACTACTTCATGTGACAAACAGAATGTAAAAGAAAGTTTTACACACGTTCTCTACACGGGCTGACTCACTTTCCAGGACTTCAAGTTTCTTTTTAAAGAGAAGCGACGTACAAACACAATCCACGTTCCAGAAACGCTTACTTTCCAAAGCAAAAGTACGATCCACTCACTGAAAAACAGGAATCCTTCGCGCGTCCTGAGCAGTGCACGCTCGCGCTGTCTTCTACACACACTCACTCTCCCATCTTCCATACAGACAGACACGCGCGTGCGCGCGTGCGCACACACACACACACACACACACACACACACACACACTCCCCTGGA
>NW_015549577.1:632799-633019 GCF_001515605.1 Sinocyclocheilus anshuiensis
GGGCGCGCGTGCGCACACACACACACACACACACACACACACACACACACTCCGCTGGAAAGTTCAGTGACGTCAGCCACCGCAGGAGTCTCGCTAACCAGCTGGAGGTTTAAAGGGCCAGAAGAGAGGTTATGAGCGCTGCTAATGGTGCGTTCGAGTCATGTCGGATAGATCGTATTTACGAGTTGAACGCACATGAACGCCACCACAAAGTCGTTAT
>NW_015549577.1:633392-633650 GCF_001515605.1 Sinocyclocheilus anshuiensis
AACTCTGTCTGCATTTGTGATCGGAGAAATGACAAACAACAAGTGCTACTCTACTGCCCAAAACTCAACGTTTGAATCATCAGTGGCAATGAAAAACACAGCGGCCTAGCGTGAGGGGAAGCCCCGGCTTAGCGTGCACTGAGTGCACTGAGGCCGGGATAGAGTGAGCTGAGGCCGGCTGGACTCCGCTTCTTCGTTGAAAAGTTGATGTATTCCCTCAGCGACCAGCATGGATCAGCTCCAGGCATGACGAAGCGG
>NW_015549577.1:633858-637140 GCF_001515605.1 Sinocyclocheilus anshuiensis
AAAAGAAAAATTGAAATCGCATCATATGACCCCTTTAAGCCCCGAGTTTCCGAGTTGGGGGCGTGTCAAAGAGAAACATGGTGGAATCAAGCGGCAACTTCCCTCCCACTCTCTCTCTCGTGAAGCCAACACGGAAGTGACTTAAACTGTAATTGGTCAACTGGCCGCTAGAGGCTGGCTGCAAAAGGGAGTCAATCCGGGTGACGTCACGGACACTACGTCCATGTTTTTATACAGTTTATGGGCAGAATCGATGGATGCAACATCTGTAGTTGACAGTAAATTTTTGTTTAAATTGATAGTTTAGTTGTCCTATAAACTTAAATTGGTCATGTTCTTGTTATGTAGCTGAAATCCAAGTAAAAAAAATACAGACACTGTTGTATTTTTTTGTAATTTATTAAAAGGAGGTACACCGCCATCTTGTGCCGACTAAACTGACTTGAACGCACCTGACGTCGTAATTACGACTTGTCAACTCGTGAGTACGAACGTCCCAGGAGGACTTGAACGCAGCATTAGATGCAAACAAACACTCCCCTTTATATACCTTGCTTTATAAATATATGGCTTAAACACCTTTTAAGCTCAAAATGGACTTTTTTTTCAGGGCTCTTGATTTGTAGGAAGAGCATAGGCCTACTTGGAGAGAATAAACTGTAAATATTGATATAATTTATTAACATACAGTGTGTTGGTCACATTATATAGAATACAAATGTCTCTGTATAAAAAAAAATAGAATAAATAAAAACTGCTACTAAGCATCCTAATATAGGCTTTTCAGCAGGTAAAACAATAATGAGATACAAAATTAACAAAACAGCAAAAAATTAAAAGGTAAGTGTGAAAATATGAAACTATTGATTTAGGCTATAGCATTATTGAATGTATATTGTTTACAATACTTCTGTCCTGAGAACATACTTTGTTTTCAGTTCAAATATATTATAATGATATAAAACAATATTAAAAACATTGTTTGTCAGTACAGTTTTATGGTGTTCAGTTGTTCCCCCTACAGATATATATTGCAAAACTATGATGATTTCAGAATTCAAAAATGTATTCTAATTTAAGACGGTTTTGAAATGGGTATTTAAAAACAACATACAAAACAACTGTTGAAGAAAGTACACATTTGTTTATTTGGGACTTTGACTCAAAATCATACTGAGGTTGAGCCCTTTTGACAACAACCCCAAGTCTCCCCTATACATATTTAACAATATTTAACACATGAGCAGGCCTTTTCAACTGACATTCCAGTTTTTTTTTTCACACGAGTTCACATTTCACATTTTTATTGTTGTACATTTGTATCCAAATTATCATTATAAATTTAATACAAAAAATACAACTATAAAAAAATTAAGAAATTAAATTAAGAAATGTCACAACACTGAGAACACATGCCTGGTGTTTTCTTGAAGCTCCAACAGACTGATTGCTTTTCATACATTTCCTTGTGGAACTGAAAATCAATAATATTTGATTCCCTCACTAACAAAAATCTGTTTAAAAAAAACGTTTTGCTAATGTTCCCATTATGTTATGAACACATTATTTCTGAATAATCTCTGAATGTTCAAAACATCCAGTTTTTTACATATTTAAAAAACTTTTTTTTTCATTATGTGAACATTAAAGACAACATTAAGGGGAATGTTCCATTTTATTATTTTGCAAACATTTTGGGAATGTTACTCTTGAATGTTCTCTAAAATGTTTCACAAAAACATTCCATAAATGATGTCTAAGTAATGTTTTTGTGCCAACATTTTAAGATTTAAAACATGTTATTAAAGACCAGATAGTAAATAGCTGTAAATTGACATTTTGTGAATGTTATTGTAAAAATGTCTGTTCATAACTTTGAAAGAACCTTGCCAGAATATTAGCCAAAGTTCTGAGAACGTTGACTGTTGAAAGCTCTAAACCATGATGACCAAACAAAATGACAAAATGTAGCATCGTACAGATTGCAGGTGTTTAAACTCTAATTAATAGTATTGTAAGGAAAGTGCATTACAAACATAAAAAGGCTCAATTTTTGTTGGCAATGTATTTTGATCAATGCGCCTTACATTTTTAACTTAACCTGTTCATCTTTCTTTCTATCAATTATCATGTACAAAACACTTCAATAGGGATATGATGTGTGCAAGTGATTGGCCTACATTTAGATTATTATTATAAAAAAGGCCATCAGTGCTATAAAAAGCCTGTCATCAACTGTCAATGAAAAACTGATATGTGGCATGCTCAGGTGCGTGACGAGGAATCCAGGGAGAATGAGAATGGCAGCCTTAGCATCACAAAAGGACCTCTCACAAAGAGATCACGCTGATTTTTTGAGCATAGTGCCAGCCAAGTGGTGCAGGGACAAAGTGTAAGGGAGGTTTTAGACATTAGTTTTGGCAAGCTATGACTGAACATAAAATGCAGGAGCTGTTAATTGTATTGCTGTCGTTGTAAAATGTACAAGAGAAATACTCTGCTTTAATCGCACTGATTACAATATTCAGTGGCCATACTGGCCAACCATGGAAATAGGAAACAAAGAGCACCAAAATGACTCATGTAATCACTGTCTTTTCAAACGAAGTTTACAATATTGTTCGTGAAAACGTGAAAATGAATGGATTCATGATATGAAATGCTACAGAATTAATAAATACATTCCAAAGGATTTAATTAATCAGTTTGAAACTCTTTCTTTTTTTACTGAAATTTTTGGAGTTCCCAGAGGACAATCAAGATGAAGGGTGAATCGGATGAAAATGCAGCATTTCTTAATTAGAAGAAAGCTCTCACTGGAATACATTACCGTTAAGTAAATGGCAAAACTGCTCTAAGTAATCACTCAGATTTAAAAAAAAAAAAAAAAACTCAGGTGGACCAAAATGTTGGCCCGACTGACAATGAGATGTTACAAAAATGAAATTTTAAAAGTACATTTTAAAAATAACTACATTTGACCTTTAGAAGGTTACCCTGCGTGTTTTATGTCATACAGTTATTTACAAAGGTGGATAATTTAAAAATATGATTGTTGATGTGACAAATAAACAAAAACATAATGAATATCAGGACTTCGGTAGACACTTTAATCTTAAACATTTATAGTGCATTTATCAAAACTATTAACTTGGTATTGCAGTGCCATGCTGCTGCACTGCAATAATGGCAAACAAAGTAATAACTCATACGACTCATATGCTTTGTTTGTTTGTGTGTGTGTGTGTGTGTGTGTGTGTGTGTGTGTGTGTGTATTTTCTT
>NW_015549577.1:637557-656864 GCF_001515605.1 Sinocyclocheilus anshuiensis
TGTGTGTGTTTGTGTGTGTGTGTATTTCCTTGTTCAGTCTATCTCTCTAAAATAGGAGGTATATCGCATAAGGAATTAATCTGAATGAATTTTGTCCAATATTCAGAGTCATGGCGATGACTTCTCTCAGAAGAGTGCTGATGTACAGAGATGACATCTAAGAATCTGAAAGCTATCAGACAAGAGGCTGTCGTTCCATCTCATTTTACACAACAAGCCTTTTAAAGATAATTGACTGTCTCTATATGAAAAAGCTCATACATAGCTTAGTTATCAGATAGCTGTAAGCTATGAAATCCTTTCCATCAGAGCAGAGACCCATAGGCCATTAGATAATCCCAGGAACAAACGCTTTACTGAGGAAAAGGAAAAAAATAAAAATGGGCTAAAATTATAGCATTGGGCACATGTGAATGTGAGGATTTTCATGTAAAAATGTGTAGGCTAAGAGGTCATTCACACAGAATGCGTTTTTACTTTGAAGATGCAACTGTGAAATGGGGAAAAAAAGGTCTTGAGATTTTTTTTTTTTTTAATGCTGAACTTCTTTTAACTTGAGCGCCATGAACTGGCCCTAAGAATTCCCAAAGAATGGTGTTTTGCTGGTATTTGTTGTAAAAAAAAGTGGGTTGGACTTGCTAAAACAAAAGGATGAAAAAAAAGCTTTATTATTCCATTGGATACTATTTTTAAGGATTTATATGGGCATTAATCTTTTCATAATACACTATATTACTTCCACTGATTATGGGCCGGTCATGGCATTTGAAATAGCGGTGCATTTTATAAGGCTCATTGAACACTATGATTTACATTTATGCCGCACTGAAACTCAAAGCCACAGTATATGAAAGACTTGAAGATCGAAATCTAAATAAGAGAACAGCTTATACAGGCCAGTGGTCCTATGCAATGCAATAATAATAATCATTTTCAGTCTCGCTATATCTTTTCATAAACTCACTGAGATATGATGAACGCACAACTTCAAAAGGACAGGTATGGTAATGCAAGTTAAATATGCACATCAAACAACCCCTTTTCAATTAAGTGAATCTCTTTTGATGTATTAGGGGAGTCTTGTTTGATCAGTCATTACACATATAACTTTAATAATTCTGGAAATAGGCAGCAGTTCGTCCACACAACTAAATTAATTATCTTTGAACTCATTGTTTCCAGTTCTGTGAGTATAACGGACACAACAAAGAAATGATTTTGATACTGATGATCTGAGGAGGACCTGGTGAACCGTTTAGTCCTTACCTTCATATCAATACTCACAGTAATCACTGAACACAATGGGCATTGCACTAAGAGTTCAACATACTTATTTTGTAGTGATATCAGCCAAATTATACACAGTAAAGTGAGTAAATCAACCCACATTCAATTATGTTATTTCTACTTGAAGATGCAACATCATTTGATGTAAGATTAGACTTTCTTGAACTTCTTACTCTAAGACACTGGGAGAACTATAGTTTCTGCTTTAATATACTGCAAAAATGCTTCATATAAAATAAATAACATAGGGTGAATAAATTTCTCCTTAGAAGAATATGACACAATAATCTAAAAAATAAAAATATAAGAACATGATAATCTCCATGATGGTGACTTTAAAAATGGCATCATTTTACACAAATAAAAAAAAACTGTTCTAAACAGAACTGTAAACAACAAACAAACAATAAATAAATAAAAAAGATCAACTATATTTTACAAGAACTGTATTTTTACTGCCTATTCCTTTCAAAACTCAATTCTTAATTCCAGCAAAACTGTTCTTCTGGCTTACTCAAATGTTTACTTATATTACTTTAAATAAATTAGTAAACAATTAGGAATAGATACCAAATCCGCAATGACAATTTGTAAATAACTGAAAAAATAAGCATCTACATTTTTTAAGGCAGTCTAGTCCATCCAATATGACAGAATATACTGGGTTGAAATATAGCCTATAAAAACTAAACAAATAAATTGCATTTGTTAAATGAAATCATTTATCAAATATTGCATTATTATGTTGCATATCTAATTTCAGAAATGTATATTATTTCAAACAGGAAACGTTTTTTAGCCTAACTATTTAGCCAATGATTAATTGAAATGAGCTCATTGTCATGAGACACTTTAACAATGTATTACATTATCTCAGTAGCAAGCGCTCTGTGTGCTCATTAAGCCACTTCTTTTTTCTTAGTTAAATTGCACACTCACAAAAATCTGTAAATGAAGAATAATTAAACTTCAAGAGAATGGGAGAAAATGTATTGCTGGCCACCTTATGTCACTTAAAACATACTGTATGTCTGTTTATGCAGAAAGATACGGTGAGGACCAAGACCCCATCTGAGCTATGTGCTTCTCTCTCTCAAGGAACAAACTTTGCATGTTAGCAGGAGTTGAGACACCAAGACAACAAGCAGCAAAACAGCACTGGCGGGCAGAGCAGAAAATCCCATTAAAAAGGGTCCACTGATAAGGCGATCACAGTTTTCTCAAAGTGGCTCAGAATTTCACACCTCACTATTGCTTCTACACCCACAGCAAACCATAGCAAGACCATTGCTATGGATAAATGTGAGGCTAGTTAGGAGGAAGGAATGGTGCTGTCATGTTCCTAATGATCAACATAAGTGGTTTGATATGTGGGAGTCCACACGGGTCTGTGATTTGTTGGACTATTGCCTGTATTTGAACTTTTGCAGGTGGGGTTCTTTTCCTTACAAAGACTGAAGTAAAAGAACACCCTCTTAAATGAGGCAAATGTTGTACTGAGGGTGCTAGTATGAGCAAAAATATCCCTACAGCTGTAATAAAAGTTAAAAGGGTTTCAGAACATAAAGTGTAATGTAAGTCAGTTGGTACTTTGTTGATATAATATACGACCCAAAACAACCCCAGTTATAAATGAACACACTGGGACTTTGAGTAAAGGTATCTTACTCATTCTGTAGTGGGAGGCAGTAAAATGATTCAAGCTGGGTGCAGCAGAACTGAAATATGAAAAACAAAACAACTGGGTCAGGTATTTTACCGAAAAAAAATACAGGAAACCATTTTAATGAACAGCCAAGATATAACACTAACAAGTAAATATTTCTTATTATTGCACTGCTCTCTGAAAAAAAAAAAAGATTCTGATTGGACAAGCGCAGCATTCAGCGGTCAAGATATTTTATAATATTCACCATCATCCATGACCCTGTTTACACTTAACATTAATGCGACTTGCATCTGGATGTTTTCCACATATATACATCAAAAAACAAATGTAAATGTAATTGGAATGTGTTCTGATGCCTGTCTTGATCTCTAGTGCTAGGCACTTTTGAAACACTGCTTCATGAAGCTTCGAAAACCTTTAGGAATCAATTGTTTGTGACAAATGTAAACGTTCTGTGTTCTAATTGGGTGATGATCCAATTTGCCCGATCAATTGCATGTTAATGGTACAGTGTCTATGACAATGCTGTATATCTATATGCTGTCCAACTACAACCGCTGCTAATTTATTCACTCATCCCTATGCCCTACTCCCTTCAAAGGATTTACCCTCCAAAGCAAGAGCTTCAAAGGGATGAAGGGTGTAGTAGGGGACCAAAACAGTGTTCCTTGCACTCTTAAAAATAAAGGTTCTTTATTGGCATCGATGGTTCCATAAAGAACCTTTAACATCCATGAACCCCTTCCATTGCACAAAAGGTTATTTATAGTGGAACACGCTTCTTTAAATTATTAAAATGTTCTTCACACCAAGAAAAAATTATTCTGTTAAGAACTGTTCACTGACAGATTATCTAGGGAACCCATAAATGGTTCTTTTGCATTGTTGCAAAAACAACCTTTTGGAACCTGTATTCTTAAAGGTCCCATATTGTCAAAACTGAAATTTCCTGGCTTTTTTCACGATTACTGAGGTCTAGGGGCTATTTAACTACCATATAAGTTTCAAAACAGTCAGTCCACAGTAAAATGCACACAGCCTGCTTAAAGTTCTAGCTATTTTTCACGAACCGTTGTGACTTCCGTAAAAAGTCAACATCACAACAAGATGATATTTTAGGCTCATGTAGCCGAATCTGCGCTGGTTTGAATGGTCTGCCTCCGGTTTCCCCTTTGTTTTGTTGCCTCCAGCTAGCGCTGTGACGTCGGCTGACCCTAGTTACCTGTGGTTGGCCTGGCCGTGCGTCACTCAGAAAACAACAGGCCAATCAGAAGAGATGCTCATGAATATTAATTAGACAGACCAAAATCGACCTGTTCACAGCAGAGCTCCTGAGAGAGGAGCTGTAAAAATATATTGAGATGGTTTTTGGTACTTATACTGCAAATATATATTCTTAAGGACATCAAAACCTAAAATAAAACTCCAGAAAGGTGTACAATATGGGACCTTTAAAAGTGTGGAGCGCACTTCTGCGTCATCTCGCCAAGCCAGTTAAAGAGGCGTCGTTGTCACATAATTATATTTTCAGCAATAATCATGGGAGCGAAGTGTACATTAGTTGTGCCCTTCGAAATCCTTCATTCCGAAGTGCCCTTAGAAGTGGCAATTATTGAGTACTTTGGTTTTAAAAAATCATTAAATATGGCAGCCATGACTGTTTTTACTCCGAAGTGACCTTTCATACGTGGATTTATCCTGTTTGGACTGCAGTGACAGTCTCATGTCAGTCTAGTCTCATACAAACGCAACTGACATCATCTTGAATCTTTTCGACTGCAGAAAATGGCATTAAATTGCCACCACATGACATCAGTGTTAATATTACTGCAATATTGTTTTTCCATAGTGGCAACTTTAATACAATATACAGGGAAAAACAAATTCAATACATCCATGCATTTATGTATTTATTTGGTCAGTAGGCATGTAACCGGGATAATTAGCCAGGATTATGTCCGATAATGACAATGATAACTTGCATTGCCATGTTTAAGACAGTGTACAGTACAGTGAAAAATAGCATGATGTAAGCCTTTTAAGGCTATTTTATTTTGTCCTATTCAGAAAACTGTCAGTAATATCCCAGCTGGCCTATATGTAGGTGGAAAGCATATTTTTCACAGTCCCTCAAAGAGCTTTCTGTCTATTTTCTCACATATAACATCGAAAACAAGCGCCATTCAGCTATATACTGGTTATCACAATGGGCTTCATGACCTTCTTTTCTGAATATTATTTCTGCCAGATATATATTCCTTCTTTAAAAAAACATTTCTGTAATATATTTGAAGCCCACTGGGAGTAGACTATATCTGTGGGGGCTTTGGTGAACTGCAAAGCAGAAGTCATTGTGGTAGCTTTCATGATATCATTTCAGCAATCTAATTTTCCAAGGCTTACTTAGGGGACCAACATGGTCGATTTTCTGTTGATGACTACAGATAAGTTTCATCACCTTTGTGTTGCTTTGAGCATGCTAGGAACCAGCACCAAAATGTGCCAGAATGTGATCTTCCAAGGAAAAAAATTTAACACTTCATGTGCACCTGTCATGTTTTCTCAGGGACTGAGTGACACAGAAAACACAAAAAGGTGGCCCAATCTCTTCTCATATGGAACATGGAAGTTATAGAGGTCAAAGCATCCCTTGGGCTAGAGGTTTGTTTATACTGGAAATAGCCAATTACATGCCTGTTTTAAAACACTAGTGCTATAATCTCTCCAGCTTTAATTGGCTAATGGCAGAAGGATGCAAGCCACTCGGGAAGGATTGTTGTGAAAGAGCTCCTAGCTCAACCAAACTAATCATATAATTCTTGGAAATAAATGTCACAGACAGACAGTGAACAGACAAAAGTAACTGGTGGAAAGGAATTAAAGAATTGTTTAAAATTACTCACTACTATCAAAGTGCACACCTCCATGATCTTTCTACCTTCTTCCTTTAAGAAAAGTGCCTTGCCTTTGTGCCTTCTACAGATCTGAAACCCTGTAAATTGCTGGAAAATGTGTAAAAATATTTGCACAAAATAGAATACATTTTTTTATAAAATAAATTTAATTCCATAATAATTAATTAATTTCCAAGAATGAACTAGCAAACACTTCTTCATATAAGACAACTTGAATAGCCTATTGATCACATCATATATTTTTGTAATTTCCCAGAATACATACAGTACATTTATTGTGAGAACTCCTAGAAAGGTTTCATAAACTATTATATACAACCCCAATTCCAGAAAAGTTGGGAAATTTTGTAAAATGCAATAAAATCAATAATCTGTGATTTGTTAATTCTTTAACTTTTATTTAATTTACAAAAGTACAAAGAAAAGACATCCAAAATTTTCACTGACCAACTTAAGTGTATTTTGTAAATGTAAACTAATTTTGATTTTGATGGCTGAAACACACTCCAAAAAAAGTTGGGACAGAGGCAAAATAAAAGTGAAAATGTTATAGAATATCCTAATTAAACTCTTTTGAAACAGTTCATGTTTGGGTATAAAAGGAGCATCTCAGTCTTTGCAAGCAAAGCTGGATCATGGCTTATCACTTTGTGCCAAATTTCATGAGAGAAGTGTCAAACAAATCAAAAATGTGATTTCTCAATGCAAAATCACAAATAATTTAGGTCTTTCACCAACTACCATACAAAATATTGTGAAAAGATTCAGGGAATCCAGTGAAATCTCAGTCTGTGTAGGGCAAGGCAGGAAACCGTAGTTGAATGTGCATGACCTTTGAGCCCTCAGATGGCACTGAATTAGAAACCATCATGCTACGGTGTTAAATATAGCCACGTAGGCTCAGGAGTATTTCAGAAAACTGCTGTCACTTAACACAGTCTGCATCAATAAATGCAACTCTCTGTTACTCTAAGAAAAAACTATACATCACTTCAATGTAGTGCTGCCGCGGGGTTCTCTGGACCAGAGGTCATCTCAGATAGTCCAAAAGACAGTGGAAATGTGTGCTGTGGTCAGATGAGTCCACATTTCAACTTGTTTCTGGGGAAAATGGACATCGTGTTCTCAGTCCCAAAGACCAAAGGGACCATCCAGACTTTCATCAGCGACAGATGCGAAAGCAAACGTCTATCGTGGTATGGGGCTGCAGCAGAGCGAACGGTATGCGTGACTGGAATATGTGCGAAGATACCATTGACATGGAGGCATATATTGGAATTGTACAGAGAGATATACTGCCATCAAGATGACGTCTTTCATGGGAAGTCCATGCTTATTAGATCAAGACAGTGCCAGGTCTCACTCTGCATGTGCTATAACAGCGTGCTTTCATAGACACAGAGAGGATGTGACTGACCTGCCTGCAGTCTGTCTCCTATTGAAAATTTATGACCGGTCATGAAAAGGATAATCAGACAATGACGATCACAGACTGCTGAGCATCTGAAGTCTTGTATCAAGCGAGATTGGACAAAAATTTTGCGTGCAAATCATTAACAATTAGTATCCTCAATTCCCAAACAATTAATTAAAAGTCAAGTTCAAGTGGTAAACATGCCTCTGTCCCAACTTTTTTGGAGTGTGTTGCAGCCATCAAAATCAAGATTTGCTTATATTTACAACATAAAATAACGCTGGCCCGTGAAAACATTGACATTTTTTTCTTTGTAGTTTAGTCAATTAAATAAAAGTTAAAGGGAATGACCAAATAACATATTCTTGATTTGATGGCATTTCACAAAATGTCCCAACTTTTCTGGAACTGGGGTTTTAACAAACATAATCCAGCATAAAAAAATATCCAGTTTTTAACACATTATTAAATCTCAATCAAACTTGAACAGGTACATTTATACTAAATATCACTGTTTCTCTAAAATGTAAAGGGCGTTCCAATATAGGAGGGAAGACTAGAATGACTAATCATATGAGAGAGAGGACCGTTTATTATGAACCATTTCACTAGAATTAATAGGAATTGACAACGCTATAGAAAGAGATGTACTCTTTGTGAGTACAGAATTGCGGCACAGAATTGAGCTGAACGTTGAATATAAAACAATTTTTTTAAACTATATTTAAAAATCATCTAAAATTAATTTAGAAAAATAATTAATAAAAAACATTTATTTAGTTTGACCTTCTGAGGATAATGATTTTGTACATATATGATACATCTTATAAAGCACCTTCTTTCACTGATCATTTGTTGGTTTTAGATTTATAATAAAGATAGAGTTGAAGATTTGAAGAGTTTCAGGCCCTATTTTGTACCCTATTCATAATAACAACATAGTCCTACTGCCTGCCAAAGAAAACTGATCATTTTAATCAAAATTCATAGTAGTAAGATTGATTATTTTCTGGCTTCTAAAGTGTCAAAGATGGAGAGAGATATCACAGTCCCTGACTCAAGAGAAATTATGTTTCAGCAAGCTCAATATCATATCGCACATAATGCTGAAAGTAAATTATCTTGTGCAAACTACCATGATGATATTAAGCAGTGTTCAAAGAGCAGAAAAATATGTCCCTACCCTCATTTAAGTAGATTAGTCATATGTATATGCTTGTGCACACATTTCCCTGCTCCTGTGAGTGTGTTCATCCAACTACACACCCTGAAAATGACTGCTACCGTGACATCCTCCTAAGAGACACGGGTTTGAACTCTCTAGAGACATTTATTAAAAAATAACCTGTCCTTGACTTCACTATAAAGATGAAGTCTGTGTCATACCCCTCAGAGATATGGATGTTTTAAAGACAATATGAAAGAAAGAAATAAGAAAGCCCTATAGAGAGTGTCTGATGCCTGTGCAGTGAAATTGCTTACAATCTCTAACATCTACTTCTAACAATGTTCATCTCTGCCATGTTTCTCTGCATGGCTGTCTTACACTTAAAATGACATAAATCATACTGCTTATTTTGTAATATGTTTTCACCTGACCTATGACCTGCCAAATCCCAATTTGTTTAGCGACAATAGTTTGGAGAAGGACCTACTGCATTATGGGATACAAAACTCCTGCAAGTAAGCTTTACTTTGTATAAACTGTTGACCAAGGACCACATATATACAGTGAAATGTCTATGCGATGTATGAGTATCTAATACTGCATTATGCATTTAAACCAATATAATTTCCAAGTCAGCAGTATTCTGCATTTATTTATTTATTTATGCATTTTCAAAGATTAAATGGCAAACAGACAGCCACCATGCTTTGAAGAATGTCCAACAGAAGCAGAAAACTTGTTTCAACATGTTCCTGAAACAAATCATAGCAAACTCCAAGATATTCTGTTTAATGAAAACAATTGAATGAAACCTCAATTTGTTGATAAGTGATTCTCAACTGTTTTTTCTTCAAATTAGAGATCACAGTTTATCATGTAAAAGTAAAGAAAAATCAAATGTAAAAAAGGCCAAACAATATGCAAAATTTTTAACATTACACATACAACTTGACAAGCATGCTGTCCTAAATGCCCAATGGTTGGTTGCATTTCATTTTTGCATTTATTCCTTGTCTGAAAGAACAGGAAGACCTACGACTCCTACACTTTTTGTTCTAAAATAAACGATTGCTGAATCTGACAGAATACCTTTCTTGTGTATCCCCTGCAGCCCAACTGTCCATTTCGTCTAATTTTGCTACAGGTCAATGCAGACGTCCCACAGAGTGAATTGGGGAAGTTCATCCTCAGAGGCAGAACCACAGCTTTTAAAAAACTGAACTTTTTGTGACTTGTATCTAACTTAAATATAATGACGAACAGAGTCTTTGTTCCAAATTGGAAAATAATGAAAGGACATGTTGCAATAGCATTTGTATTGACAGAAAATTATATATATCCGTCAGGTCTTGGCTTTCTCTAGAGGGCAATTCAAATTGGGTATTGTTGAAAACATTAAGAATATTTTCATATCAGCACTTAGATAGACTAAACAATCTGGTGTCTTTAAATAACGTTCTGACCATTTTTAATTGGTTAATGGTGCAGTAACTGATACACAACCTGCCAATGGGAATGCTAACAGCTTTCTCCAGGTATATTAGAACTCCTTGGTTTACAGAGTCTATAGATGAGTGTAATATTTCAGGGCATCAATTTGAATGATATCCATAGTAGTAGGATTACAGCACCTTTAATTCCCATAAATTGCTTATTGGATTCTCTCCTGTGTTTTGCCTTTAACAGTCTTTTTATCAAGGCCATGTGTACTGTTTATCTGCCATGCTTGAACCTTGCAAAAGATTTAAGACTTCCATTTAACATGTCAAATGAGCCTCTTTGCAATCAATTATGAATCTGGCACAGAATGTTCTTACCCTTGCGAAACCCATTGACCAAAACATCTAGCCCAGCTTTAAACTGCCAGCAAGCTGTGGAGTCTGCCAAGTTTCATAATCGCTCCTTTCAGTCACTGAAACACAGATGAGAGCAGAGGATCGTTTTATTTGTTTTTATCAAATATATTTAGGATGTTGTGGATTCTTTGATTTCAGGGAGGGTACAGTGAATTGCCCAAACATGCCTGGACTGAGTTTTCATTGGCGCATAGGCCTAATACATTATACTTAAACTAGGTTCTATCTCACTAGATAAATCCATTTATCATGCAGCGAGTATAAGGTGATCATTTGATTTAAAAATCTTTAGTGATTAATGACTGTATGCTGTTGAAATAATAGTTATTTACTTGAAAAGACACATGCCAGGAAGAAGAACAACCCTGCAATTACAACTCTTATAATCTGCAGTGTAATCAGAGCCTCTGTATGCAGACAATAGATGCCAGATCTCAGTACTAAAGGTCAACAGAAACATGTAATGACCAAAGAAATTAAATGTGCACTCAGTAATTATTTACTCATTTCAAATATTTTACACATAAACTTTTTACTTTTGAAAAATATGTTTAAAAACTTGTTGACTCAAACAAGATGAAGTCTCCAGTCATACCAGTAGCCAAATAAAAGCTGATTTATTTTAAATGATGGGGGTCACCTCAAAGGGCCAGACATGTTGAGATCACATGATCAGATTCAGGGTTTCCGCAGGTGTTATTAAAGTCTTAATTCACCCTTCCACAAATTAAGGCCTAAAAAGGTCTTAAATCGGAGCAGAAAGTCTTAAATTCATAAAGTCAGTAAAGTTTTGTCCAGTTTTCCAATACAAAATATCTAAACATCCTTAAATCAAAATACATTTACTTGAGATACAAAATGAAGATAATAAATCTTATTTTCTGAGAATGTGAACAAAATTAAGTGAGTTTATGCTTAAAACCAGAACAAATATCTGTCAATTGGGCATGAAAATAAGTGATCAGAAGGTACAGTAAAAGTTATTTCCATATTCTAAAGATTGGAAGCAGAGGTATTCAAACTTTACTATTTTTTTTTTTCGTAAAAATGAATTAAAAAGTAAACTTTGAAGTGTTGCTAATATACGACACTTACATTTAGAAACCGCATTGGCATATTGTGTTCCATTCAATTTGTTACTTAAATTTTCTTTACTTAGTCTTAAAACAAGCCTTAAATTTACTTTAATAAAAAACCTGCGGAAACTCTGCACAATGCTCCCCATAGCAAAACATGAAATCACCCGCAATGTGGGGACTAGATTATTAGACATGCATAATAAACATCTTAATGTCTTAATGTAAATCTGAAAATGTAGAAAGTTCTATGTTAGGTTTAGTGGATAGAAAATATCATTAGCTTACTATACAAAACAACAGAAATCAATGTAAAGAGTCCACCATTACTGACAAAATGTGGACTCTGATGGCATAGCAGAGTTCATATTTCATGCATCTCACTGAGATTCAGTTCATATATATTCCAAGTAGTCCACGTTCAACATATTGTCATGCATTAATCACACACTTAACGGTGAGTGCTTTAGCTCCCACACAGTGGGTCGTATTTTTAATACTGTGGTACACCAATGAAAAGAGGAAATCTATCAGCAGTAAAAGGTTACGGCGACAAAACTGTTGGATTGGCTATCAGACGTGTGTAATAGGTCCATTAAGCCATGAGGCAAGGTCTGGAGCATTATATTATATGCTGCTTCAGCTGGGAAACATCCAAATGTTAATAACCATTTAATCTATAACCTGTTTGAGAAAGTCATTGTAATGCCATTAACCTTTTGCTATTTAAATGCTATGCCACCCTTGAGATAAAATGAACAAGAATATGCCAATCAAGATAGGTCATCTTGATGCATACTTTAGATAAAAGCCCAAAATATGAGTATTTTTATACAGCAACTTTACAAGTGTACAGGAATATCAAGGGTTGTACATAAAACATTGACAAGAAATGTTGAATGGGAATTGAAAATGCTGTTCCATGATGACTGTAAGATGTCAAAATATGTTATAACAAGCATAACTGTCTAGTACACAGCAAAACTAAACAAGATATTTTGAAAGCAGACTGAAGAACACAGATGTAAAATGAATGTGAGCAGATTATCTGAGGCCTCTGATATAGAGTCTGCAAAGACAGAGAGGTCTGTCTGATTCTTGTCGAATTACTAACTTTATCTCCAGTTTTATAAATTGGGCGACTGTCCACAAAAAGATAGAAAAGATGAGAACAGTGACATTAATAAGCTGACTGGTAAACAAAATTCTTAACCTTGACAGAATGTCAGGGATGATGGAGAGATTCGGCCACAATGCATCGGGTTCAAGTTAAAAATGCCATTTTTCAACCAAAATTGAATTCAGTCTTCATTTATTATCCACATCCAACTCTCCACATTTTGTAGTTGGATGCAGCAGTAGCATTAGCTGTGCTAATAACTCATCGCCTTCAACTCAGTTCCCCAGAGCTCACATTCATTTTTTTATAGGCATCACTGTTATAGCCAAAGCTTTTGACAAACTTCATCTCAGAAATGACATTTGTCTAAGTGTTTGATGGGAGTGATATTCTCATAAAGGTGAGCCTGGTTTGTGTTAAGACTGAAAATGAGAGGAAGGCCAAGGACAGATTCTGATAAGGAGCCCCTTAAAAGGAAAGAGCACTTATCAACACCTTAAAGGCAAAAGGAAGACCTTAATACCTCAAGTCTAACTTCAAATAAATAGATAGATTTAGCACCAAGACTAGGATTAAGCCCCCTTCTGGAAGTATTTAGATAAAAGACCTTTTGGGTTTCAGTTCAGTAGTTTACAGTTTTTCTCAATTGCCTTGGCTCAATTCTCGAATTAAACTTTTTTTTCCCGAAACAATAAGTTCAGATCTCTGAACAAAATTGGGTCACTTTCAAAAAAAAAAGTTATTGAAATACTGAATTCAGTTCAGCTTTCTCCTAAAAAGATGAGTGGTAAATATTTATTACAGTTTTTCTCAGTCGCTTTGGAGCATTTCTCAAATCATCCTTAATATTTGCAAAAAAGTATGTGCATTTCTCAAAACTAAATATGGGCACAAAGATGAAAATAAAAAAAAAATTAGAAAGTCCATTGTCAGAATTTGTAACTCCTGTGTTGTCCTCTGTCAACAGTCATACAGTATATGCTTTCCAACTGAAGATTCATGAGATGCACCTTTGAGCTATTTCAGAGAACTGGTTTATCATTGGTTGATCTACATGCTCTACATTAGTGAAAGTCAAGATGCACTTGCACAATTCATGCCAAATTTACAAAAAGTCTAATAATAATGTGTAAAAAATGTGCTTGACAGTTTATGACAACTAAATGAACCATTTTGCATTTAATGACTTATACTATGAACTAATGACTAGATGTTTTGGGGGGTAAGACTGTTGCACAGAAAACTATATAATACATTTTGAGTAACATGACATTAGCAACTAATAATGTAGGAAACCACAGACAAATATACATAATCAGTTGCATGAATGTACCAAAGCAATTGCAACTTGTTCAAAAGAATGAGAAACTGCTTTTATAATGTGCACAATTGACTAGATGATGTGGAGGTTGAACAAGTAGTTTTGAGAATTTCATTTTTGATTTGAGAAATGCACCAAAACGACTGAGAAAAACTGTAACATATTGACATTATAACTAATCATAAAAGACAACTTGACTATTTTCTTCACAAATTAAGCAAAGGTTGATTAATTTTCTAAGATGGCAATAAAAAAAAAAAAAACATTTTTGAGCAGACTAAAATGTATCATACCACTAAATATATTTTGTAACAAATAATGGTACATGCAAATGACCTGTGTGGAAAAAAATAAAGGTAAAAAACAGTGTTTCATGCACCTTATAAATTCAAATTATTAAAATGTGCAAAACAACTCAAGTCACTGAAATGAAAAAAAGTATATTGTGTGTGTGTGTATGTATGTAGATAGATAGATAGATAGATAGATAGATAGATAGATATGTGTGTGTATATATATAAAGAGTTCAGATGCAAAAGCCTCTAAGTGCTGTTTGAAATTTTCTTCTAAAATGAGCATTTTTATCAGGCTTAATGACACATGTGGTTTAATTAATATTTTGGTTTCTTGAATATTTAAAATGTTTTTCATAACTGAAAAATCAAGGGATATTTTAGTCCATATATTTTGAAAAGGACCCATTTTCAATAAAACACTGGGGGTCATTCTATTAAAAACAATTGTTAATTCAGGTCTATAACATTAATGAGAGTGAAACTGCTTCAACAAGTCATGCGGCATCAAGAGCATCCATTTATATTGAACTAACTTAATCACATTTCTCTTGATCCTTTTACATGCTTTTATTCTAGAGAGTTCAGCGGCACCCTGTGCTGTTTAGTATGAGACTGCAAAAGCAGAGAGTGAGAATCTCATTACAGGGCCTGTCAGTTTCCTCAGGTGTATTGAATAATGAGGATTCTCTAGTCTGACAGCTCATGATGTCTTTGCACAGATTAATAAACTGAATTAGAAAATGATTCTTGAAGAAAAAAATCTTTAGACTGTGTCTCCTCTAATTGAGTTATAGGACGCCGCATCACTCATCACAGAAGTCCACAACCCAGAAACAGCTAAGTAATAAAATACTGAAGTTTGCTCTCTGGTGATTATGGCTGTGACAGAGCACTACCTGAAGCCTTTAGAGGCAAATACTTGAACAAAAAAAGGAGAACTGTTCTCAGTGTAGTTTCAATGCACAAAGAAAGCAAAAACAGTCATCAGTTGTAGTTATTGATTGTTCCAATTGGATTGATAGAGTCTGTTTTGCATATCCCACTAAAATTAATATTAATATTAATGAATATGTAATCTAGGCAAGTTATTCAGACAATATTTTGCTATGACATTTGACACCTCAAAACAATTAGTGACAATTAATACCCAATTGGCTGATTAGTATAAGTGGTCTTCATCTTACTGTCAATTTCAAAATGTACAGACATATTTTTGAGTTAATATGGTATAAAATAAATGCACATTTAAGTTCAGAAAATGTGTTCACTTTTAATATGTAGTTTATTTGCTGGCTTTAGATTGTTATAATGGTTATAAATGGATTGTTATAATACACTCTCAAACAGTGATTTTTTTTTGTAATATTAATTATACTATTGTAGCTTTTTTTTGATATTTCAATTAGATGTTTTTATTTCTGTATTCACTTTAATATTAAACTAATAGTAATTTTATAGTATTTTACATTTGTATTAATATATAGATAAATGTATAAATGTAATATATATAACTTAAAAAAACAAGAAATGTTGCCTTGGCAACTAGCAGAAATAAAATAAGTATAACTTTTTTTTGACCGTTGCGGGTTTTGTTTTTTGCAGATAATAAAGGCTTGCACTGAGTGTTCCAGAACACTGGATTGCTTAACCACGGAATCATGGGCTTTTCTCCAACAACTGAAATAACAGTGTCACAGAAATGGTAAATCTGTGCAAGGGAAATCTTCTTAGTAATACTTTGTACATTCCCTTTGTACATATTTTGTACATTTCTTTTTTTGTGTGTCATGTCAACAAGCTCTCTAATGC
This sequence comes from Sinocyclocheilus anshuiensis, assembly GCF_001515605.1. Taxonomy (NCBI): domain Eukaryota; kingdom Metazoa; phylum Chordata; class Actinopteri; order Cypriniformes; family Cyprinidae; genus Sinocyclocheilus; species Sinocyclocheilus anshuiensis. The sequence continues at coordinate 653,489 of NW_015549577.1, forward strand.
ACAAACAAACCAAAAAAAAAAAACATACTTGAACTTGAGCTTGTTGAGAATGCTAAAACATCAAGTTAGAACTAACCATAGCCTAACAATGCACCAATTCTAAACAATAAACTGCACTGACAATGATGAAAAATAATAACAGACAAACAACCTATACTGTAAGAAAGAAAAAAAACTTTATTACCAATTAATCATTTGATCCAGTTCACAAAGCTGGTCTAAATTATCTGTTTGTGAATCAATAACCTAATCTGGTTCTTGAGTTCAACTCATTGACTCCGAACCCAGCAGTTAACAGCCCTCTAGTGGTGAAGAAAATGAGTGACTAATAATTTAAATTTCACACAAAGCTATTCTATGACTAGTTTTATAATTCACAAGAGTGCACAAGAGAGTTTCTGTTCCATGGAAGAAAAAACAGATCATAGTGGTTCAGAACCACAAGAGGGTGATTAAATAATAACAGAATGTTCATTTTTGGGTGATCTAATCTGTTCGTTTTAATGACATTACCACTTCTCTTACTCTGTATAATGTGAACTTCATTAGACTTGCTAAACTAGTATTCCAGATTTGTGTTGGGCCTGGCAGGCATGCCTTTGTCTTTGCTTCCTCTTCCTCAAAGCAAAAGTTGAGCTCTGAGAGTTTTCTGTGATTATTCCAAGCAAAAACACTTTTGGCACTGTCTCCAGTAAGACATCTAAATGAAAGTCGACAGCACTGTCTTGTGGGCTCCAGCCTCAGCATCGCTATGTTTTTCTTCCCTCCTGCCTCTTCAAAACCAACCCTGAATCAGTTATTTGCTTCATTAGACATCTTATGGGAGTTTCACTTCAATGGGTATCTGAATTTAAGGAGGGAAATACCAAGATCATCCAGTCCTCTGTGGAACGTAGTTTTTGAGCTGTGCTTGTCTGGGTGGGCACTGTTGAGATGGCAGCCTGCTAAACAGAGGGAATTTAATGAAAAAAACATTATCCAGACATTCTGCATTGAGGCAGAAGCGTTTAGATATTAATATACTCCGATATTGTGATGAGCACAATGAGGTGTAGTGACGTATGGGCCTTAGAGTAATAAAACATTCAGTGCATCGCTGCCATACGGCCACAGTGAGCCATTTCCTCATGGAGAGATGATTAACAAAGGAAAAGTGCTCAGAAAGAAGTGTTGGAATACTTACTAAAGATGAATCAGACAGCCTGCTTTTCTGGGAGGAACGTTACAGCAATATTTGATCATTTAGGCCAGGGTGTTCTCAAACTAAATTAGGACACCCTGTGAGATTTTAAGCAATGTAAACCTGTCAGTAAATAAAATGATTATCACAACATTTTGCTTCCTTGTGGATGATTTTGCTATTTAATAATTTGAGCACTTATAATAATTTCATATTTAAGCAAAGAAATAAACACATTTCACATTTAATGTGTCTGTTTTGTCTTGAATCTAAACAATCATGTACACTATTCAATAAAATGTAACTTGCAACTTAAATCTGTTTGTTTAAAAAGATCATAATCAGTGTCATGGCTAGAGTCGATATTTGTTTTAAAGTAAGAAGAAACTGGATACAAACGTGCCATTTATTATATTTGGCCTGAGTTAGTGTGTTTATTTGCTCTCATCCCCCATGAGGCCCAAACTCCAGCTGTTCTTTGCGACCATATGCTGGAATTGTTGTATGTTATTCACCATGATTTATTTGCTTTCTTAAATCGTAATCCGGTAATTATAAGAATGGTACTTAATGTTCATCTATGCACCAGAATAAGAGCATTATGCATAATAAAGTTAAAATTGCACAATCATTATTAGTCTGATACATCACCTTCCAGTCATAACAGAACAGTCTTAAGTTGGCTTTATCAAAGGGATCAAATTAACGCATAGTAACTGCAAATGAAAAATCTAAATTAGCCTCTATCTCAAAATATTAAATAGCATATGTTTTGTTGTTTAATTTGAATGAATGATGCCTCAATTTGTATGGCTTATTTAGGAAATGTGTGCTATTGCTTTTCTACACAAGACTTCACAGACTTATATTTAAGGACTTGCCTGAGCCATAGTTACTAAAATATCAAAAGACTTGGTGTGGACCTTTTTATTTGGACCAGTAACTTCAAACATGAAGGTGGAAAATAAAAATACATAAATCACATTAGTATACCAAAGTAACTGTTTAGAACACAACCTGGTCATATGTGTCAACTCAACATTACCAAATAAATAAAAACGTGTAAATTATTGTATAATCTTGGCTGTTTGTCGTAAAGCTTCCTCCAAGAAAAAAAAAAAACACTCAATTGCAATAGCCTAGAGTCCGTGGTGTGCTATCATAGAAGAGACTTGAAAATAGCAACAATTTAAGTTAGCCAGAAGAGCAGTACTGCAATGCTGGCATGTACAATCATATATATGTTGTCTATTTCGCCAACGCTCGATCCATCTAACATACTTGCGCTCTTGACTTGGTCTGACAATAGAGTTACATTTAGACGTCACTGCTAAATCAAACCAGTTGTGTCATTATTCGGGTTAGTCGCCATAAACATTACTTTAACTAACTTGCTTAGTAATATTCTCTTTAAACGTTTGCTCTGCCATACTGCAAAACTTGCGTTGTTAGCAGTTGTTTTATGCACATTTTACAAGGCAAAGACGCGATGAATCGCGATTGACCAATCAGAATCGCGTATTTCGAAGCACAGTGTAAAAGCTGTTCCCTTTCATGTGAACTTCGAACTGCGTCCTCTAGGTTTCCCCATAGCGACCCCTAGAGGACGCAGTGTCTCGTTCCCTACTCAGGGAACCATGGTTCCCTTTCAGTCAGTCACGTTCGACGTTATGTCAGTCGTGACTGACGAATTGGGATCTCGCCCGAGAGCCCAATCACCTTCGAGTGTTAACTAAACAAGCCAATGACAGTTGGCGTGCATGTTTCGCCACGCGCACCCCGCCCTGCAGCGCGGGTATAAAAGGAGAGCGCGTACAAACGCACATCAGCTTTTTGCTTCGGAGCCGAGCCTTCTACTAGGACGAATCTCCGCGAATGTCTGCACAGAAACAGCCTAGCGTTGGTGTTACGGCGCGTCAGCGGGGGTTGCCATTCAGTGCTGCTCATCTTCGGCGTGCTGCATCTGCCATTCTGCGGTCTCGCCGCGACCTCCCCTGGGCGCTTCAGCGCTCTCTCTAAAAGAGTGTTTCCTTTTTTCCTAAAAGAGCAAATATCTAAAAGAGCTCCACGAGCGACGGGCGTCTTTTTAAAGATGGCTTCCCGCTCGTGCGTTTCTGGATGTGGTCGTTTCCTGGCTTCATCTGATGGTCACGATCGCTGTGTCTTGTGCTTGGGCTTTAAGCACGCGGAGGCGCG
>NW_015549577.1:657455-665686 GCF_001515605.1 Sinocyclocheilus anshuiensis
AGACACGCTTACAGGCTGAAGTGGAACCTGTTCGTCGATTGGTGCTCTTCCCGCCCGCAAGACCCCCGTAGATGCCCGATTGGAGTCGTGCTTTCTTTCCTGCAGGATGGGTTGGAGCGAAGGCTGTCTCCCTCCACCCTTAAGGTGTATGTTTCCACCATTGCCGCACATCACGAGGCAGTAGACGGTAAGTCTTTGGGGAAGCACGACTTGGACATCAGGTTTCTCAGAGGGGCAAGGAGGTTAAATCCTCCGTGCCCCCACCTGTTACCCTCTTGGGATCTCCCCTCGGTCCTAACGGCCATGAAGGAGGAGACCTTCGAGCCTCTGCAGTCAGTAGAGCTTAAGTTTCTGTCATTGAAGACAGTGCTCCTCACCGCTTTGGCCTCGGTCAAGAGGGTAGGGGACCTGCAGGCATTTTCGGTCGACGATTCGTGCCTAGAATTCGGTACGGGTAACTCTCACGTTGTCCTGAGACCCCGGCCTGGCTACTCAGGGAACCATGGTTACATAAGTAACCTGAGACGTTTTCCAGTAAATAACTTGTGTGAGCGCATAATTGAAATCGTGCTTTTACTATTAATTGACATCTCTACTGTTTTACAAAAAATATTCCACACCACAGTATCATAGTTTCTTTCTAGTTGGTTTGATCTGCTCTGCAAACCCTCTGAAATTACATTTAAAAAAATATGCTCGCCTTTTTATATAAGACTCTACAAAACGATTCCACGTTATGAGTGATTTAACTGCTAATTACATCCTCAAATGATGCTGCTGAAAATTGAATAGCATTGTAAAATGCAGTGATATGACTTCTTGTGCTCAACACAACACCCGAGTGGATGAGATGCCTCAAGTACAAAAATGTTATCAACATCATGTGCTATTCCAAATGGGTAAAAGGGCTAAGATGAATGCCTATCAAAATATATTAATCAGAATACCTTTACCCTAACATCATTGTCTAACTGGACCATAATTTGCTCCACCCAAAGTTTTAACAGTTTTTTTAACAGTCATTAAGTTTTAATTATTACATAAATAATAAACTTTAATAATTTAAACATTAATAAACTTCATCAAGGTCCATCTGTTATTTGAATTTGTTTATGTGTTCTAGTGCAGCGGTAAATGAATACAAACCCACATATTTCCTAACTTGACTTTTGCTCTACCAGTAAATTTCACAAACACCGTCTTGAATTGGGTTACAGGCTAAAGGTTTCTGGCAACTTTCCACATTATTAGCCACATTTTCAAATGTAACTTGGACAATTTTAATTTAGAAACAGATGTGAAATGATAGGAAGCTGACATCTCTCTAAATGTATTTAAAGATCAAATATAATACATAAAAGCTCTAAGCAATATTCTGCAATATTGTGCATAAGTGACCAATTAAAGATGGTTACAAACTCATAAAGAGATATACATGGGACACAATTCCTATGATCTTTCTGTCAATGGCTTCTATCCTTGATAGATTAATGCCTGTTTCTGCATTATTTGTGTCTTCACACATTTGTGTAAAACACCGGCTTTCTTGAGGTCTCTATACTGACAAATTACTGTATATTTGAAAATGAATATGGAGCTAAATTGAAAGTAGGCATCTCTGTGTTACGAACAAATATGAATACATAAAGACCATTTAAACACAGCAAATGCAAGCACCAGAGTCTCATGTTTGCACGGGATATCAATGCTTGGTGACTCAATTATATACAGTATATAAGATCAATACAGTAAAAGCAGAATGTATTTGAAATGCTACTGACTGTATACTGCATAACAAACACAATTTCCACTGAAAAAAATGGCGTAAACAATTTTCACTTAGAAATTACAAGTAAATTTCACAAGCAATTACAAAGAAATGGCAAGTAACACATTGAATTATATGTGAAATTTTGGAGTAGAAAAACTGAAATAGTATTTTCTCATAAAACATATTCCAATAATCTATATTTTATTTGCAGCTTCAAACATATAAATATTTACATTTAAGACATTACAGAAAATGGTTTGTTTTAAACTCTAAAATTGAAGTATGTTTCTTTATTAACAGCAAATAAATAAATAAATCTCAAATAAACTGTAAAGACCTTAACAGGTCAACTAGTGCTGGTTAAATTCTGCTCATGATAAGTCTCTCCTCCAATATGTCTTCAAGCAATATGTCTTCAGATTCATCAGTGATTATGAATTTTTATGCTACAATCACGATTACGGCAAGCAAGCCTTTGTTCTCAACTTCCTGTATAGGATAATTGGCAATGAATTAAACCCTACAGGCTTTTTACATAACATGAACACAAGACCCAAATGCATATTAATCAGTGAACTCTCTCTTTCAAATTTTGCTTTAAGGAAATCACAGAGCAGTGGATACAAGGACCAAATGGAAATGCGATCCTTTGCTTTGGGCAAACCATTGCTCAAGGTGACCTGAAGCAGTTTGTTTTCCATAAGATGGATAAGTGGGTAACTTGATCTGACACTCTATCCTCTATCTATCCTCTATCTCAATGTACTGAGCTGTTGTTGAGTCTGATTGCATGGCATCCTAAAACTGTTAGCTGCACTATTTTGCTTTAAGAGAGACAACACTTTTGTTGTCAGTTCTCACACTATTTTCACTGGCTCTCTTTTGCCAGTGGATTAAACGGATAGTTCAGAAATTTTTTTTAATTCAGTCACTTTGTATGAGTCTCTTTCTTCTGTTGAACACAAAAGAAGATATTTTGAAGAATGTTGGTAACCAAATAGTTGATGGTAGTCATTGACTTCCTTTTTTTTTCCATCCTATGAAAGTCAATGGCTCTCGTCAACTGTTTGGTTACCAACATTCTTCAAAATATCTTCTTTTGTGCCCATCAGAATAAAGAAACTCTGACAGAATTTTCATTTTTGGGTGAACTATGCCTTTGAAGTTCTGTAGGAAATGCTGATTATGTTTAGAAAGGGGTGTAATATTAACTATAAGACAAAATCAAGAAGGTTTATCATATGTAACATTCACACTGAAGATTGTAAATGAATAGATTAACTGGAAATCAAAATTCTGTCATGATTTACTTTTTAATTTTTGAAGAGATGTCATTGAGTTCTAGTTTCATGAGATCTAGCTTCATTCTTTGGCAATAGGGTGCTTTTATGAGCTTGACATCCTCTGGTCACCACTTACTTTCATTGTATAGAAAAAAAGTGGTGTCAACATTCTGCTATACTTCCTTTTTGTTCCATGGTGAGTAAATTATAACAGAAATGATTGCATTTTTATTTTGGGGGGAAATATTACTTTATATCAGCATGAAAGGTCAAACATAAATTGTGATATTTTCTAAGATGAACCTGGCAAATAAATTATCGTACAAATGTTTGCATCTGTCTCGAAATAATGTTCACCGACAGTGAGTCAGCAAGTTATTTAACCTTCCTACCAGTCACTATACAGTTTTTACCAAACTAAAAACATTCCAGCCTCTGTTCTCAGCCTTTTTTTTTTTTTTTGTAAATGTCAATGCATTGCATAATGAGATGTAACCTAAGTTGCCCACAGGTATACTGTGACATTAAATGACTGCAGAGGAAGCTTATTATAACCAGCACAAACGATATAATGACCTTCAGACACTGAGAGGTGATTCTCTCATTCAAAATCAAATATCAACACTGTAATAATCACAATCTTCCACTATTAAATGAATATTAGAATTTACTTGTGTGCTAAATTAGCAACCTTTCTATATATTGACATAGGTGGTGTAACTGCTGACAAGGAATTTCAGTGGTATGCAGGTTGGGAAATAATAATAAAAAAATCTCTATATTTCAAGTGTATCATCTCTTCCTTTGACTGTATTTCTAAGTAAAAAGAAAAAAAAAGTAAATATTTTTAGAAGTTCAGAGTATGTTGTAACACTGAAGGGATTTTAAGGATTTGGGAGACTGAGAGGTTGTCTTGACTCTTGACCTAGCTTTTATATGAATATTATTATGTGAAAGGAAGTAGTGTGGATGTACAGGTGGAAAATTAAATGTGAGTAATTTGAAGACGTGTTTTAATGGGGCAATTTCAGACTGTTAGCCAAAAAGGTTCATTTTTCTAACAGGCTGACTTAAGGAAAACAATGTTAAACAGGATGTCTACAAGTTTCACTTAACTCGACACATTTCTTGGAGTAAACTGTTCAGGTTATTGTGGTTGAAGACTAATTGTATGTGGCCTTGCAGGCTGATATTCAAGGTACTCACCACCATAAATGCATGATGGACTGTGATTCTCCATCTGTTTCCAGGCAACATCGGCCAGCACAGCACATGGGAATGAGAGCATGTCTGCAACAATCATACTTTCGACCCTGTCTTCACGGTAAACACCAATCTGTGGGACCCATCTGAGATGAACGAGGACATATTCATGAAGACATTATCCAGATTACATGCACCGTCCAGAATATTCCAAGTCTCTCCGAAGAATAACCGTATCTCAATAAAAGACAGCGAGGTCACTTCCAGCAAAAAAACATAATGCATTTTCATCCATCCATCCATCCATCCATCCATCCAGTGTTGTTCTATAATATCCTGAACATTTAATACTTTTAAATTGCTGATGTAATGAGAGGTTCCTGAGACCATAAAGCATTGAGAAATTATGAGAGCAGTATACAATCTCATGAGGGATAAGGGTCTGAACTGAGCACATTATGCTCTGGCGCATGGAATATTTTGATATGCATTTTTCAAGAGTGATGAAAAAAATGATAGTGGTATCCTGGGAAACAAAGCCAAAGGAAATTTTCCACTTTTCCAGTTTAGAATACACTGTAAAAATGGATATGTGCAGTTATAACATTAAGGGGTTATTTATACTTTTTCTGACCAGTAGAAATCACTTTTGTTGATGTATCCAAATGTAATCTAGCGTAGCGTCAGTTCTGGCAGGTCACGTTAGTCAAGCTCGCATCAGCTGACTCTCAGCTGATCCCCATCAACCTATGGGAATACGACACCTATCTAAGTATTCATATATAAGGTTTGACGATAGTGGTCCTGACAGAAGTATGGTTAATTCAGTCATATCAGGTTACTGGTTATATTGTTAACTCAAACTAAAATTATTACAATATTTTTGTTAATTAAAATATTGAAATTAAAATAATTGAATAATTGAAATAAAGTAATAATATTGAAAAAATAGTTATATTTAAAATAAACAAGAACTAATAAAAATGACAAACGCTCATAACATTAATTACTAAACTAAACTGAAAGTATAAAAATAACATCCAATTCAAAATATTTATAAAAACTATAATAGCATGTAAATAATACTAAAATAACACTGATTATTACTGTTAAAACCTGATGAATTTAGATGTGACCACAAGAAGCACATTTTAGGTTACTTGACAGAAAAATATTAATGCATTTTGCCTTTTTATTTATTTATAAATTGTGTTTACAGTTGAGGAATAAGAAGGTGAAATAGAAATAAACTTAGAAAGATGTTGGTATTAAGGTCACAAATCAAAACATGTTCAGATCAGACATAGTATAAAAATATAGTTCACTTAAAACACACACACAGTTAAAATACTTAGGACAGAAGCAATAAACAGGCTGATTTGAAATGATGTCTGTTTATTTATCTGACCTGACCGCTGTGTAAAAACTCTTCACTAAAAAAAGTTCTGACCATGTCTGGACTAGTGAACACAGACTTGCAGAGACAGGCAGACAAAAACAGACCTGGCAACCAAAAAAAAACCATACTCCTTAATGCACAAATAATGAATTACACAGAAAATAATTACACTTTTAACCTTGTGCCTTAAATACACACAAATCACATTCTTTTCCCATTTTACAAACAACCACACTTGTGGAAATCCAATACCTTCAAACTCCTATAAACATCAAACAGGACAAACACTGAAGCAAAATTAACCAAGACACTTTAGGTTTATTGTGTGTGTGTGTGTGTGTGTGCAGGGCCGGCCCTAGCATTTTGGGGGCTCTAAGTAGATTTTCAAAAGAAGGGCCCCCCTCATAACCAACCCCCCATCCCCCATCGTATACATCTTACACTTACACTTTATTGTAAAGCAATGTTATTTTAGTATCATTCATGTGCTATTATAGTTTTTGTTAATATATTGAATTATTTTTATATTTTCTGCTGTCATTTTCATTTTAAAGTTTTAGTAATTTTATTGTTTGTTTTTGTTGTTATTAGTTTTGTTGCTTTTCTGTATAGTTATTACATGTTATTTCAGTTTTACAAAAACAGCATTCTTCCATCTTAGAAACATTGCCAAGTTACGAAACATGTTACCTGTTTCTGATGCAGAAAAGCTAGTTCAATTTAAAAAATATATATATTTTTATTTGAGTTAACTATAATAACCCTGTTGTAAAAAAATTACCAAACTGTCTTAATCATCTACTCAGTGTTTATCTTTCAATACATAAATATGAAGATATATTTACTTATTAAGCACTTTTAACAATTATTTAAAACTTTTAAAAATGTAAAAGCTTAACCATTGCTTTCAGAAAAATGTATGAAAATGTTGTGAGATTAATGCTTTAATAAAGCAAGAACACCTGGATTATGAAAATTAAAGAGAATCATTTATTATTATTATTATCAATAATAATACAGAATAATCTATTTTGGGCTTTAAAATGCAAAAATGTATAAGTGTAAACAAATGTACAAATTTACACATTACTGTATGTGGGATATTGATTGAAAGACACTGGATAGGATTCACAGTTACACTTTACTAGTGGTATGACAAAAACAAAAAACAAAAAAAAAACCTTTTCAACGTTATTGTGATATAGAAAAGAAATATGGGCACAAAGGCGAAAATACAAAATTAGAAAGGCAAACACAGGAAACACACGTCGTCAACCATCTCACAACTTCATGTGATGACTGATGAGGCTGGCTTCAACCTGACCAAAAGCGGAAGGCGTGGTTGAAATGTCATTGGCCACAGAGCTACTGTTGATTTGCCAGGCCAACGGGGAGGAAATATCCATTGTCAGAATTTGAAACTCTTGTGTTGTCCTCTAATGCTTTCCAATTGAAGGTTCATGAGATGCACCTTTGAGCTGTTTCAGAGAACTGGTTTATCATTAGCTGATCTACATTCTCTTCATTATTGAAAGTCAAGATTCACCTGCACAATTCATGGCAAATTTACAAAAAGTCTAATAGTTGAAAGTTTATGACAACTAGATCAACCATTTTGCATTTAATGACTAGATGTTTTGGGGGTAAGACTGTTGCACAGGGAACTATATAGTACATTTTGAGCAACATGACATTAGCAACTGATAATGCAGGAAACCGCAGACAAATGTACAAATAATACAGAATAATCTATTTTGGGCTGGCATCTGGCATGTTTTATTCCTGATTAAAATGCAAAAATGTATAAGTGTAAACAAATGTTTGAATAAAGATATGGTATATTTAAATATTTGTGTTATTTGATAAACACCAAAGTGATTAAAAAATCCGAATGGCTGTTTGAAAACATATAAATACTGTTTGACTTCCTTTGACCTCCGTGACAAACAAGCAGGTGTCAGAAGTTGCTCTTGCGCAGCGCTGCTTTGTGTAGAGGGGTAACCATGGTAACGGTGTATTTCTGCTGTTCCTAAAGCGCCACCTGCTGTCAGAGAGTGAACTTGCATTTTTATTCAGCACGTCTGCTGCTTTGTTCACATCAATGAGAAAATCTGACCGAACTTTTACACAGCAAAAGCGCAACGCAGTGTTGTAAAACTTAACTGGTCGATGGAAAGTAAGATAATATATGCGTTCTAAAAATCTAAACCATTCTGATAATAATTTTGATAAGAATTATTCGCGTATTTTGAAGAGCCCAATACCATTCATGTTCATTACTGTTGTTACACTGGCACAGCGCGTCTTCAAAGCGCTCGCAGCACGATGCAGCAAAAGCCATTTCAACAATATATTTTCAAAATCCATCACTTACTCTTATCTTGATCACTTTCTTTTCTCTTTTCCCACTTCTTTTATAGTGCCGCCTCTTCATTTTCAAACATTAACACACGTGACTGAAACTTTATAAAATTATTATCGAGCATTACCGTCTGAACCTGAACCCTGACATGGGGCCCACTGGAGGGCACGGGGCCCTATGCAACCGCTTATATCGCTTATAAGGTCGGGCCGG
>NW_015549577.1:665713-666103 GCF_001515605.1 Sinocyclocheilus anshuiensis
TGCTCCGGCAAATAAAAATCCATTTAGAGAGCTCTAGGAGATTGCCTTTGGACATCACTGCAACATTTGCACATACTTTTTTTGTTGTTGTGCCCCTGTGGATTTAAGTGTCTAGGTTTCATTAATACCCCCAGTGAATCATTATTTGCCTAAAGATAGATACAGACCATGTATTCAAAAGGGCAAGCAAAAGCAGTGAGTCACTAAAGAATACAAATCCAGTTCCAGTAAGCTGAGTGTCATGGCCCAATCAGGGTTTTAACACAGAAAATCAGGAATATTCAGGAAATGTATATAAAAAAATGAAAAGAACTGTGTTTTCAAGGCCTGGAAAAGTTGTTTATATTTTATATAGTTATATATATATATATATATATATATATATATATA
>NW_015549577.1:666164-675369 GCF_001515605.1 Sinocyclocheilus anshuiensis
TATATATATATATATATATATATATATATTTATTTATTTATTGGTATTCTTTGCTTGCGAACTTTTGATTTGTTAACCAATAGTCTTTTTTGAGTCAGCTTTTTTCAATGAATTAATTTATTTATTGAACTATTTTACAAATAGGTAATTATAGTAATTCATGAGTAAATCAATCTGAATTTGAATGTTTAAAACATTCAGACTGATTCTGCTAATGAAGACTGGTTTGCTAAAAACCTTGAATGACTCTTATGAGCCGGTTCATTTTAGTCAATCAAAACTTACAGCGCGACCAGCGTAGTTCGATTCCCAAATTAATGACTCTTCTGAGTCGGTTCTTTTTAAATGAACCAAAACATACACCGCAAAACATTCCCGAACGAATCACTCTTATGAACCAGATATACGCTTATACACTTTTCTTGCTGTAATCAATGTTTATTATCGATTTAAATTTTATTTAAAAAGCATAAGGAAGTGAATAAAGGAATTATTACCACTTGTTTAGTGTGTTTATATATATACATAGACCCCGGCACATAGACTCCAGGGCCCGACATTAACGCTTCATTAATGCCAGACAAGTAATTAACATGATTAAAACATCAGTAACCAAAAATAACTATGTAAACACCAAAACGCAAGTATTATTCTGATTTTATTACATTTAGAGTAAGTGGCTAATAGTGGATATAGGCTGGCTAGCCTATATAATACATCTATTGACAGTAGCCTATAAGGTTGCGATGCTGAGGCGAGAAATCAAAAATCAAAACGCGCAACACTAAGAAACTCAGCATCCTGAGGTAAAAATTCAAAATGGAAAGTTTTTATATTTTATATACAGTTAGTTAGGCAACATCACACAACGTTTTCACCATTACGACTTTTTAATAGTTCTATAAACAGTTCAATAAGCAAATACAATAATATTAGGTCACTTATTTTAGGCGGAAACAGCGCATCTCACAGCAATCAGCCGATTCATTGCTGAATGATTCCGTGTTTTGAACGAATCGGTTGAGTCAAAGTTTCATTAGCCCATGCATAAACATCTGATGAATCTGCCGTTTGAACGAATCGTTTGAATGAACGACTCAATGACTCACTCATTAAACGCGCACTACTGGCACCTACTGGCGTTTTAATTTCGTTGAAAAGTATGATTTCCACCATCATTTCTTGTTTGTATATTAACAAATATTTAAAATAATCTCATAATATTATTTAATGCAGTTGTATTTTTCAGCGTAAATGATTTAATTTGATAACGTATAGATAATCACATTACTGTAATTGAATTTATAGATCAAATGTAAGAATTTGAAATGAAAGTATTAATGAGATTAGTTGGAAAATGCCCTCTATAAAGGTAAAAACAAAAATGCCCTTGGATAAAATATAAAAAACACGCAGATTTATGTCACAGCTGATAGAAAACGGATGAGAATATTGCTTCAGAATAAATTATATTTGCAAACACACACACACACACAGGTTTGTTTTTGTGAAAAGTGGGGACATCCCATAGGCATAATGTTTTTTATACTGTACAGACCGTATATTCTATTGCCCTACACCAACCCTACCTTAGGAGCAATTTGATTACATTATGCTGCTTCTGTGAAGAGTCGTTGAAAAGTATCTAAACTAAACTTTTGAATGAACTGTATTATTAGGTACTAGGCTATTATGATGTTATAGCTATATTCTGGACTCTTGAAATGATAATTTAGCAGAGGACTAGGCTACTGCGGGGAAAAATACAATTGAAAAATTACTTTCTTTCTTTACAATATTTTTTTCCTCAGAAGAACTAAAAGAATCGTAAATGGAACCGGAATCTTTGAAGGGAATCAGATTAAGAATCACGAAATTCTTCAGAACACTTCATCAGGACGAACGGTCACCCGGAAGTGCGTGTGCGTGACACTGACTACCGCGCAGTCAGTGAATATTTGGAGTAGTTAACTAGTGGGAGCCACAAACTAACTTACTACTCCACATAACTTGGAAGCGTGTGATTGCCTCGCTTGCTGGAATGGCTCCATTACTGAGCTGGTAGGAAACGCTATATTGCGGTCGGTTCATAAGCAGTGTTCCCAAGTCCGCGGTTTTCCCGCGGAATAGGGCTACTTTAACACGGTTGCCGCGGGTTGTTGTTCATGTCCGCGGGTCGAAGCGACCCCAATAACGTGATATTTAGTCCCTGGAATGTGAATTTTACTGGAAGATTCCCGCCGAAAAACGTGTATTTTAGCCCGGGAATGCGATTTTTACAGGGGAACCCTCCTCGAAACGCGATTGGACTAGTTTTATTGCGAAAACCTGGCAACTATAAGGCATCTCTGAAAGTATATAACCTTATTCTATAACAGGGGTATTCAATTAAAGTTCTAAGAGGTCCGGTCTCTGTATTTTATATATATATATATATATATATAGTTAGGAGCAATTTGATTACATTATGCTGCTTCTGTGAAGAGTCGTTGAAAAGTATCTAAACTAAACTTTTGAATGAACTGTATTATTAGGTACTAGGCTATTATGATGTTATAGCTATATTCTGGACTCTTGAAATGATAATTTAGCAGAGGACTAGGCTACTGCGGGGAAAAATACAATTGAAAAATTACTTTCTTTCTTTACAATATTTTTTTCCTCAGAAGAACTAAAAGAATCGTAAATGGAACCGGAATCTTTGAAGGGAATCAGATTAAGAATCACGAAATTCTTCAGAACACTTCATCAGGACGAACGGTCACCCGGAAGTGCGTGTGCGTGACACTGACTACCGCGCAGTCAGTGAATATTTGGAGTAGTTAACTAGTGGGAGCCACAAACTAACTTACTACTCCACATAACTTGGAAGCGTGTGATTGCCTCGCTTGCTGGAATGGCTCCATTACTGAGCTGGTCATGTAGACCGCTGCTTATACTGCCTCTTATTGGAATATGTTTCACAAAATTTGCAAGAGGTGAGTTCTTCTTCTTCTTTTTTTCTAATGATTATTATTTAATAAAAAGTTCGTTTTCCCAAAGGTGGAGTGAATTTGCACTTCTAGAAGTTCTAAAAGCATTATAAACAGTTTACGAACAGAAGACTCAACTGTGATAATTATATTTGTTGATTTCAATACAGTAATGAAAGTACTATACTTATATTTGCGGCCAGAGCTTATCCTAACACGACCACTGAAAGGAAATGAAAGTCAAATCAGGCAATATATTGACATGTTATAAGTGTTTAGGTGAGCTGAAGCTACTTTGAAGGTAACATGTGACAGATTAAGTTATATTTTAGATAACGGGTTATTTGTAAAGATTGCAGAATTGCATTAAATAGAAGGTTGCTTACGGTGTCCCACCACTGAGAGTCCCACCGCTGGCTCAAAACTTTTAGCTCAACTTCGATGATTAAATCCAAAACAGAGTCAGATTTTTGTCAACAAGGGCTGTTTGCTTTACAACAATTTCTAAGCGAGATGAAACTCAAGGATTGATAGGATTTAGGGGCATTGGAATGAGCATTTTGTGCCACTTTTGTTCTGTTTTGTCTGCTGTAATAAATATGGGAAGATTACATTTTAACTTTTGGGAACTGGAATTTAATATTTAACTTGCTAGGTGTATTTAATCATTACACCAACCAGGAAACTTTGTGCTATTTCAGAGTTTCAATACACTCCATTCTGTGTGATTTATAAGCGTTTTGAAAAGTGGGGACATGGGGTAAAGTCCTGAAAAGTCACCTTCTCCTTGTAATACCTATGTCATACCTTTGTCATTATACAAATTTATGTCCTCATTTGTTTGTTGGTTTGAACAAACAAGAAGCCTTATTTTCACCTGGTTTTTTTTGTTTGTTTTTTGTGTGTGTGTGGTTTTGCCTAAATAATGTAATGTGTTTCCTATGACTTAATATTATTAAAAGATGAAAATCTAAATGCAATTTTACATGTTCTTAGTTTTTTTTTTTAATTAGAAGAACAAAATCAGTGATTTAGATATATAGTGGTATTCCTTGACTTTTATTTATTTATTATTTTCTAACCAAATATAAACACAGAAATCCATCCATTTATGTCAAATATTTAATTTAAATCAGTTAATTAGTTCTCCATCTGAACAATTATGGCTGTTACCTATCAAATTAAATCAATGTTAAATACAAAAGTATCTGTAAATAATACATACAATATCATAACTCAAACATATGTTAGATCTTAATAGATTAATTCATTACAGTTTTTTTATTATTATTTTTTTCCACGTCCAGTGGCATTTTTGTCCCAAGCCCTTAATTCTTGACGCAGACAAGGGCCGGGTGATATGGCCAAAAAATTATCACAATAAAAATTTTCATATTAGTCGGTATCGATAATTATCACGAAAAATGTCCAATCTTTCACTTCTTTCAAGTTTAAAGGCGGATTTCTTCTGAGTGAAAGTTGTAGAAACCATAGAAACCAGACAGTTAACTGTGAGTTTTAAACTTATTTTTTTTGGTCAGAACATGACAAACACTTGCCAAACAGGTGAACATTTCACAAATCTGAGGTACAATATTCAAAACTTATAGTAGTAAATTATTTTTTTCAACATCAAAATATGCAAGAGTAAACCCTGAAAAAACTGAAAAAAGTAAAATCCTTTTTCAGTATTTTTAATATCTTAATACAGAAATAAATGTCTTAGTTTCTGCATGTTCTAATGGGTGACATTGTTTCAAATCATGAAAAAGGTTTGTGTTCCCTGACTTTGATAGCGTGATGCAGATGTAAATTTATGTTCATTAACAAAAACTGTAACATCAGTAAAAATTGTAACAACCTCATATTTATAGGGTAAAATGTAAATATTCTGACTGTTTGAGTTAAGACTCTATTTATTATTTAAATTAACCATTCGTCATCTATAGTATCACACAATTAGATCATGATAACCAAAGGTAAAATCATACATATCACCTCACTACCATGGTAAAATGTAACTATATGGTGGTATTTGTATGAAAAACAGTAACCTAAATACATTTAGTATAAATACAAATACACAAATGCTATAGCTTAATAACAACCTTTATTCATTTAATACATTTAACACGTCTACATTAATAATATAATAAAATCCAATAGGTATATCCCACATTTCTGCCACAATACCATGGTGCAGTTAGTGTTACTACAGTAAATCCATGGTAAATCCATGTAAAACCTTCTAATGGGATTGTTCATGGCACAGTGTTTCTCGTGTTTGTCAGTGCTGTTGAGAACGTCAGCGCTGTTTCATCCAACGCTCTCTCATGACCAATATGTATGTATTTTACAAGGTGGCTAATTCATACGAATTCGTACAACCTCACTTGTACGATTTCTGTGAGGGGTAGGTTTAGGGGCGGGGTTAGGGGTGATCCTTTGGACGAATTCCTACGAATTTGCCACCTAGTAAAATATGTATGAATTGTCATGAGAGGTTTCATCTGGCTTTAAACTAAATCACAGAGACATTTGTGTTCTTTGTTTTATTGCCCATGCAGCCCTAACCCTGACTAGAACAAATTTCATTCCAGCATATACAATTCTGATATTTTAGGTACAGAGGCTATAGACCACATTATGGTTGGGATATAACATCAGCAAGATGTGATTTCTTGGTTGTTAATGTAATATTTTCTCAGTACCCACCCCTTGGAGCCATAGCTCTTTAATAAGTTACACATGGAAACCCCTTATGCTGAAGAAATGTTTTTGTTCTTTTTGGCTGCAGTCCAAGCATTGTGAACTTTTAGACCTACTTAACTGCACCGATCAATATGCTGGCTCTCTATCCTCCATAAATCTCTTTAGAGTCTCTGAATGTGTGGAGGTCACAATCTCAACTCAACACTGTTGTTGTTATGATGAAAGGATTTGTTTTAATTAAATGATCTTTAAAAATAGATTGGTGTACGTATGGGTGCAATGAAATATTAATGCTGCAGAAAAATATGCCAGCTTGAACAACTTGCTTGATGATTAGGCAGATTTTATTTTGACTTCTGATTTGAAAGAAGATGCTTATTTCCTCTGAAGACTGCAGTGTGATTAAATATGTTTTATAAAGCCTTTATATGAACTTGATTGAGTACCATATCCTAGGACAAAATTAAATCAACTGTAAGTTCACTGACTGTTCACTGTGATTGTGATTGTGATTAATCCAAAACATGATGTATATCCTTTTTTTAAACTTGTTTTTTTTTTTAGATTATTGGGAATTTCATTTAATTTAATTGTGCATGTATTATATATTTGACAAAACGCAAAAAACTGGCACATCATTTACTTTTTTCTTTTCTTTGCTGTTGTGATACTCTAAAAAAATTCTGGGTTGTTTCACCCCAACTTTGGGTCAAATATGGACCAACCCAACTTTTGGGTTAAAAATGTAATAAAAAAATGTAATCCAACTGGGTTAGTCCATATTTGACCCAAAGTTAGGTTGAAAATAGTGCTGGGCGGTATGACCAAAAATTTATATCACGGTATTTTTCAAAATTATAGCGGTTTCACGGTACATGACGGTATTTTTTTTTTCATGCATGACCGGGTGTTAACCATCATTTTCTACTGATTGAGAGAGGAAATACTGCAGTATATTGACTTAGAATGCCCTATTTTACTGTCATGATGAGTGAATATTGTCAAAAAATACCATACTAAATAGTGACTAAACACGACCCCTTTTAATACATGTTAACCAGGAGTCACTCTCATTTATAATCGTGGCATCGTCTGATAAAATCAACATGCATCTACACTAAAGAGCGGCTATGCGGTTGTTTTGGCTATATTACTTTTTTGTCTCATGCAGCGCACTGCCTGCGTCTGAGTAACAAACTAAAAAAAACAACAAACAAAAAAGTGCATGTGATATTAACAGACGAACTACGCTCATATTTATAATTCCAACAGATATTTGTGGCGGTCAATGTGGATATTGTGGATGAGTTCTTCTGCATTATCACGTTCTATTAGTTCTACAGCTTCAGTTTCGAAACTTTCACGCTTAGTAACACATACAGCTGTTCCCTCACCACAGTGCACCAGTGAAAAGGGACCCCTTTCAAACAGTGTCGCTTTCCGAACGTTGTTTAAGCGACATACTTTTTAAAACTACTATTTTAAAACTATACTATTTTAAAAATTCATATCATAACAAAAATAAACACCGGTATTCGGTATGAACCGGTATACCGCCCAGCACTAGTTGAAACAACCCACTATTTTATAGAGTGCACCTGGCACAGTACATAGAAATAGTAGTTTAATTTCTTTGGAAAGATTCTGTCACATATATGCATTGTAGTCTGGAAAAATATAGAAGAAAGATTAAGAGATGTTCCTTTCTGTGAATAATGGGCCTGTACTATGGCTGTGAAGCTCACGTAAAGAGACATCCACTCTCGCCAGATGTGACCTCCATTCTCAAGATGGTGCAATGCAGAGATCAGGCTTCTGATAGGGCATGACAGTTTGTGAAAGTGATTTATTAGTAACCTTTTCGTTGAACAAACATGTAATGAATTCTCATTGTGTTAATGACATGACTGACAATATTATGAATAGTATATGACAAAGGGTTATGTAAATTAACACATTCTGCAGGATTTTATATTTGTTTATATTTAAGAAACACTCTCAGCCTCATGTTGTTGTTGGCTCGATATATTTTGTTTGGACATTATGACTCCTTCACATTAATTTTCATCAAGAAATTTTTCTGAAATCTGCAAAGCTATCCTAAGCTGCAAGGCACATAATCCTCATTAATTTTTTCTTTCTGGGTTAAATATACCACTATTAGTCATGCCTCATTGAATGAGTCATTAGAGGAAGGCTTGTTTAAGCCGATAGCTCTATCTTTTTCCTGAGGACTGACCCTTTTTCAAGACAAATGG
This sequence comes from Sinocyclocheilus anshuiensis, assembly GCF_001515605.1. NCBI lineage: Eukaryota > Metazoa > Chordata > Actinopteri > Cypriniformes > Cyprinidae > Sinocyclocheilus > Sinocyclocheilus anshuiensis. Next base: position 674,107 of record NW_015549577.1, read on the forward strand.
CTTATTTCAGTGTTTGTTCAGACACTTCGCAGAATTGCACAAAGCTCCTCCCTTAAGGGACTTTTGAATGGTCTGGATAAGTTGAAGTGCCATATCTAAAATTCCAATGAAACATCAGGAGAGGTCAAAGAAGTGTGCTCTTTTGATTAAACTGTAATTGCGTCTGTCATTCCTTACACGTACTCTGAAGAGGAATCCATGCAAGACTGATGCCATTAAATATAGACTTACATGGTTAAAAATGCAATGGATTCTTAAATGTGTTCATATGGCAGCTGTATTACTCAAAAACAGTGTAAAAGGGCAAAGATATATAGAGTAACTACCCAGGGTCCTTGTGTGGGCTGTAAAAAGCTGGGTGAGATTATTTATTTATTACATAAGGGTGAGGGGAGGTGCAGTGTTATTTGCTGCATTCAAGTACATGACCTCAAAATACAAAGAACATACAAACCAATTTGGGATTTACAATTATGTACACTTACAATTTACAATACTTACTTACAATACATTTAATTGACAAGCATATAGTGGTAATATAGTTGTGAACTACAGTTAATTTGAGTTATAGCAATAGGCTGACTATTTGTTTTATTTTTATTTTATTTATATTTTGCGAAGTTAATATAACCCAAAGCATTGTGTTGTATGAAAAATTCAAATATAACAATTTTGGAAGATTTACCATGCTAATAACCGTGGAAACGTGTCATTACAATCTATAAAAAGGGTTTATGTCATGTTTTATCTTTGTAACATCACAAGATTGCAATCACTAGTAAACGGAAGAATTTGTTAATAAACTTTCAGCTAATGATCTATTCTATTGACAAAGCATGCAATTAATTTTCATTAAAACAGCCATGTTATATTTATAAAAAAAAATAAAAAAAAGATCTGATCCGTTGATAAAGCCATGTCTCAGGTCACGTCTTTTCACAGGCGTCCAATCACAGCTGACTTCTGGAAAAGGGGAAACAAACAATGACGTTTGAGATTACAGTTAAAACAGCAAGTCCCGCCCTACGACTGCCAAAAATAAAAGTGTTCGCGTGAGCAAAAGTAAGCAGGTGAAAAATACGGAGCACGAGGGGGATGATTATGCGCGTGCGATGAGACATATCCTCACTCGCGAGGGCTTGTATTGCGCTCACAGGTGATGTGATGCGGGCGAGTGTTTAAAGGGGTCATATGATGCTTTTTTAAAGATCATTATTTTGTGTATTTGGTGTAACAGAATATGTTGACATGCTTTAATGTTCA
>NW_015549577.1:675493-676865 GCF_001515605.1 Sinocyclocheilus anshuiensis
AGAAAGGAAAACTTGAAATCGCATCATATGACCCCTTTAAAAAGAGCTCGCACACTCCCGTTTCCTCGCGCGTGAATCTGTTATCCTCTCGCGGAAGCAATTTACCATGCGCGTAAACGTAACTGGCGCACTCAGTTCTTTTTGGCATTGATTTGCCGGCATAATACTTTTGTAATCCTGAAGAAAGTCATGAAGGGTTGGAAGTTTTATTTATTTAATTTTTTTTTAATGGGGGTGGGACTAGTCTTCTAAAAAAAACTGCTGCCTTATCATTATTTAATCATTTGGGAAAGATTTAAAGGCACAATATGTAAGATTTTTTAATTAAAATATCCAAAAACCACTAGAACAGTGTTATATATTTTGCTGACTTGTGTACTTACATTATCCCAAATTTATTAAGTTTTAGTTTTATTTAATTTGAGTTCTTTTAATACTTCAACAAACTAAATGGAAATGAAATAATATATATATTGAATTTATAAATGTGTATGCACATATATACAGTATATATATATATATATATATGTGTGTGTGTGCATCTTTGCCTTCAGCCATCTGTATCAATTCTCAAAATATATTTAAAAAATAACCAAAGCTCCTTTAAGGCAAGTTAGTGTACCTGACAACCATGTTAGCAACACTCCCAGCAGCTATTTTCTATCGCAATAGGCATGCAAGTACAGGTCCTATCTACTTGAATGTGTAAAGCGTCATATTGTCATTTCTTCCATTAAAGGAATAGTTCACCCAAAAATGTACTCATCCTCAGGCCATCCAAGATGTAGATGAGTTTGTTTGTTGCATGGTAAAAGTATACATTTCAGAATCGATGTCAGAGATATTATAAGGGGACAGATAACTTAAAGGAATAGTTCACCTAAAATTGAAAATTTGCTGAATCTTTCACTTACCCTCAGGCCATCCAAGATGTAAATATTTTTGTTTCTTCGTCTGAACAGAGAAATTTAGCATTACATCACTTGCTCACCATTGGATCATCTGCAGTGAATGGGTGCCGTCAGAATGAGAGATGATAAAAGCACTACTCCAGTCCAGTCAATTCACATCTTGTGAAGTAAAAAAAAAAGCTGCTTGTTTGTAATAGACAAATCTATCACTAATACATGTTTAAATTCAGATCACTCTTTCTGCCTAACATACAAGTCCTCTATCCATAATATTGCCTTCTCCAGTGAAAAAGTTAAAACGCCTTAATGTTGGATTGTTTCTTACAAGTACACAGCTTTCTGCTTCATAATATGTTAATTGATGGACGGGAATTGTGTAGTTTACTTGTGGATTATTGTGGTGTTTTTATCAGCCGTTTGAACTCTCATTCTGACGGCACCCATTCACTGCAGAGGATCCA
>NW_015549577.1:676909-682461 GCF_001515605.1 Sinocyclocheilus anshuiensis
AAATAAGCAATTTTAACTAGTGACACGGACCGTGTCCATAGTGTCATTGTGTCGCCTGCCAATGACGTCATAACCCCTCGATTTCCGGTTTTGTTTTGTTGAAAACATGGAAACACCAAAGACGCTTTAATATGTTGTGTGTTTTATTAGACAGGTGACGACTGCACAGAGTAGCATTATAACAGAACTTTCAAATGTATCTAGTATGATAAAACAGCGCTGCTTTTTCCCCCCGCATACTCACGACCGGAAGGAGCGGAAGCGGTTGACTGTGGCATAATAAAAACTCCGCTGCTTTCGAGCCGTGTGTCATGCTCGTTCAGCGGCCTCGTTTCGCTTCGACGGCTTTCAGTCTCACCCTGCTTCATTCTACTACGTTAATAAATCATTAGCTCATCCATGAACATGATTTCTGCCCAAGTCCCGTCGGATTGCATCGGCCTTGGAGGATGAAGACGCCAACTCTCATGATTCCACACTCAGTCACTGCGTCATCAAACTACGCCTTTGTTTCTTTGTTTATTTTGAATAAGCGCCCTCTAGCGGCGAAACATTACATATTGTACCTTTAAGTCATAATGATGTATGACATACATGTTTTCTACTTTTAAGACTAAATGAAATTGCAATAGTTTAATAGTAAAAAATATTTTTTGTCCTTGTAAATGTAATTGAGTAATAGTACAAGTAATCAGCTTTAACAGAACTCAAGTAAAGTACAGAATCCCCATAATAATATAATAGTAATAATAGTGAAGTACTATTACTCAAATACTTAACACCTCAGCCTTTAAACATATTTTATCAATCCTATTCATTAGACGAATCTCTATAGGCTCCCTAAGACAGCTTTTAAGTGAGAATTATCATCAGGCCCACATGGAATTTGTGCCCACAGAGCTCCACAGAAAGCTTAGTAGATTTCAACAGAACTGGAACATACAAGCCCACACTTTCCATATTGGGCTAATTTCATAAAGAATTCCAAATAATCTTCCTTTAAAATGAGCAGATAAAATGAACCAAAAAAGTCTGTTGATTCTGTCTGAGCCTGCTGGGTCATATACTGTATCAAATGTTCCACAATGACTCTTCGTTGAGATGACATCATTGCTTTGCTTTCATTAGAAACTAGCTAAGCAATGGGATCGAGTCAGGGCACGTTCTGACATTGTTCTTTGTCTCCTTTTTAAAGGATCATAAAGGAACCTTATTAAGATCACATATCAAGACTAAGGTATTGCAAATAACCCTCCGGGCTGTTTGTTAGTCATAGCAATATAGCACGGTTGAGTAGTTTTAACACTGTATAGGTTTTGCATGCAGAACACACTAGATTAACATCAAAATTACTCATGTGGACTATATTATCAATATTATTAACAAACCTTTGCTGTCGTATTTTTCCCGTTTTTTTTTTTACTGGAGAATGGGACTTCATTGTGGCAAGATCATAAATTTTCTTCCATGCCAAAGTCGGCTCACTTCTGCAGGGATCAAAACAGTTATCAAAAGAAGCTGTGTTTTAGTGCTTGAAGTCTTCTCATTTACAAGCCTTTAAAAGTGTGTGTGCTTTGTGTTTATGTGTATTTCTGCCTTCAGCCATCTGTAAGGATCCACTGGTGAGCAAGTGATATAATGCTAAATTTCTCCAAGTCTGTTCCGATGAAGAAACACACTTATCTACATCTTGGAAATGCCCGAGGGTGAGAAAATTTTCAGTTTTGGGTGAACTATTTCTTTAATTGATCTGTCCCCTTGCGATATCTCTGATATCAGTTATGAAACTAAACTATACTTTTACCATGCAACATTTTACCCTTGGACATAAAAATTACAAAAGCATGTCTCAATTCTTTCTTTGACTTACTCACAATGTCGCCAAGAGTATCAACTTGTTTCATGACACTGTTCCCATGGTAAGAATTATTGTGAAAAAAAAAAAACAGTGAGAAGGTCTCCCAGTTTGTCGAGACCTTGTTTGATCTGTTGCATTAACTCATCAGATCATGACACCAAGCTTAGAACTGCACTGAGGTTTCTCTCTTCACACTCTACTGCACTGACATTTCGAGCACTGGAATGGTATTCATGCATGCATAGACAAATATTGGGTCTCATCTTCCCTCTGACCTTGAAAGTTTTTGTACCAAGATTGATATTTCACGAATACATTGTGTTTTTCAAGAATAATCTGTGTCATTCAGTGAATAGTCTACACTCCCCAATAGTGTGCGGTGGGAAATATTTTTTATTACGTTAGGGTTTTTTGGACTGTTTTTAGTCTAGCAGAGGTTAACTGAACATTTTTCATAGATTATGTGGGGATACCATTACTTACATATATAATGTAATAGTGGATCAGTTTTCTACTGCCTGCACTTATTTTATGTATAGCTAGGCCTGTAGTAAAGAAAAATTGCTGTATCCCCTGCTTCCTAGAAATTTCTCTTGAGGAAATTATTTATAGATTGTGTGATTACCCTGTTGATTACCCTGTTTATTTTAATTATATACAGTGGTGAGTGGAAATTCAATACTCTTTAATGTACGTTACACTTTAATACCAATATACAGAAGTAAATAAATATAACAAAGATATTGCCTGACATTCTATACTCACATTCTATTATTTTCTTTAACATTTTTTACCAGTCTACTGTAGGTCTCCTTCAAAAGGTAGAGGCAGATATTCCAGAGGTCCTTGGTGCTTGGTTTTGTCAGCCATGTTGAATTATGTGTATATGTATTCCTGCCTCATGGTGTTTAATGGGAGATCAGTGCTCTCAATTTCCAACTTTCTGTATTGTGTACAGACTTATTGCAGGGAGAGATAGAGAGCAACCAGTTAAGCCTTTCACCGTAGGCGGTTAACTTGCTATATAGCATATACCATGCAATGCTGTGGGATATATTTTTCCCCGCTAAGCCTTATGTTTAACGTATGTCCACATCAGGTGTCCCATATGGTTGAACAGACAGGTGGCCAAACAGTCATTTAAAGACTCAGAATCCTCTCATGCAGTCAGTTGCAGACCTGACAATGATTAATTGGGGTGTATGGGATTATTTGCTTCAGTGAGCCCTGCACTGCAGACCTCAGATAATTGCACCAGGTGACAGAGAGGAGGATTTTCTGTCCCGCAAGAGTTTCATGGGATCCGACACGACGAGGTTTACTATGTCACCCATTGTTGTTATCTGTGAATGGTAGTAGAATAAACAAGTTCTGACCTATCTGGGATTTTAAGGTGTTGCAGCCATTGCAGGAGTGGAGGATTTTGTAGACAAAGACGATCTGCTGTTCCACTGGCAAACAGGCCTAGACGTGGATCAAGCCTGGATGCCTGACAATAGTAAAGCAAAATAAATCAAAACCTTGCTACTGTACAAGTCAATGTATAAGATAAACAAAACATATTATAACACCCATATAGTTTTCTGCTTTTTTTCTATGTTAAAATACTTTCTCCAGTCCCAGTTCAATATGCAGAGAAAAGTATAAAAGTAAATAATTGTAGGTTTATTCTTAAACCGTTCAAAAAAGCATAAACATTGTAGCTCTGTGGCACTTTCTCTACTAGCCCAGCACAGTGGCGCACAAAAGGAGTCTTCTGGAAACCAGTTTGAACATAGTCATTATTTTTGCAGTTGTTGTGTAAGGCCATGTTGTAAAAAAATTTCAAGATAACCAGACAACTCCCTTGCTTTACAAGTCATCAAATAAATGATTCAGTTCAGTTCAGTAAACTTGACGATAAGGGAAATAATTTGTTTAACCAGGTATGCTTAGTGCTAAAATTAGTATTAAAATATCTCAGCTGGGTGATGCTACTCCAACAACAGACCATGTAAAATACCAAAAATAAATATATTTTAAATTACTGCTATGTAAAATGCTGCAACAACAAACAGACAACAATAAAAATTTGTAAAGTTAAAATTTTAACTGTAAGTGATGCAGGCATAAGGAAAACAAAGAGAACATTAAAATCCTCAGACATTTAACATTTTTTAATACACATTTTGTTTAATCACTTCACTTTATTAGTTTACTCAAGCATGTTGCCGAAAAACAACCTGTATCTTCAAAATATATTGTCTATGGCAAAAATTTAAGAAGATATGCTTCAGTGGACTTTTAAAATTTGCTTTGTTTGAGAAAGCTTGATAATATACCATTACAACGTTATTTTATTTGATTTAGTCGAGTTAGCTTTGCATCAAAGTGTGGTTTTTGGCAATCGAGATCTGGCAGCAACAGCACACACGCACACACACACACACACACACACATATATATATATATATAAATATTATATATTTCACGAGTTCACGCTTGCATATAATTAGCTGAAGTATGGTAATGCATATTTGGTGTGCTGTCCAGGGAAGGGCTCCGAGCTCGGGAATGGCCCGAACCTAGAGTACCCCCCGTATAAGTGTAGTATGAACTCGAAGTGAGGAGATGGGGCGGAGGAGGGATGCTGATAAACCGTCAATGGATAGAGGTAAGTCAGCTGTATTTATATAATCAATTTATGCGTTGGAAGGGTAGGCCCTACCAGCTGTTGGTACTGGACTATGTGGTTTGGGGCGCCCGGTCATGAGGGCTCGAGCCGATGCTCAACGGGAGCTCACATCGTTGGAACGGGTGAGCCCTACCGGCTGATGGGGGAGGAGCAGCGTGATTGTATAGCCCTACCAGGATGGCCCGAGTTGCCTCGACTGGAATAGCTCGCGGTGTCGGCGTACGGGCCCTACTGGCTGACAGGCCCCTGCTAATCAGTGGGCAGAGGGCAAAATGGCTGACCGAGAGGGCCCATGAAGCCTCCGACTGGAGATCAAGACTCAGGATGACGGACGTGTGGGTCCTCTCGGTTTGGCAGATAAAAAGGCTTTGGGCCGTCCGGCAAGGAGGACTCTTGCGACACCCGACGGGAGATCAAGACTCACGGCATCGGATGGATAAGTCTCGCTTGCGGGCGGCAAGTATAGAAGCCCAACCGGGAGTACTCTCGCCGACATCTGACGGGAGATCAATACTCGCTGCATCAGACGGATAAGCCTCGCCGGGCGGGGAGAGAGAAAAGGAGGTTTGCTGGAATTCTTTGCTGGGATGCCCGACAATTGCAGGACTGATCCGAGAAGTTTTTGGAACCAGAAGCGAGTGACGGGTTTTTTGGAGTCGTCTAAAAATAGTGGTTCGTGGGGGAATTTAGCCTGAGAATTTATAAGGCAGAGGTACTCGAAGATGGACTGGTATGGTTGGATTGGAGAAGAGGGATTAAAAATGTAGCTGAAATTACCTTTCTTGGCTTGGTCGGTCTTGCTTTGTTTGATTAAGAAATAAATTGTTTCGCTATCGAGTACGGTTAGGTCTGAGACGGTCGGGTTGATTTTTTGGATCGAATTTGGAAGAGATGGTGAGTTCCAAGCATCTAAGAAAACCGAAAAAGGTTAGAATGAACATGGCGTCGAGTGTGCGGGCTGTACTGAGAGGCTGGTAACCTGTGCGGAGGGTGTGGATACATTTTGTGAGAATGTCTAAC
>NW_015549577.1:687335-692532 GCF_001515605.1 Sinocyclocheilus anshuiensis
TCCGCATTCAAGTATTTACGATTGCTGTAGCATTTCTGTCATAAAGAAATAGCTAAATATTCAAGATTAAGTGGACATTTGAATTAAATGTTTAGCCATACAAGGATTAGATTGCACAGTGACATGTAGAAACAATTGTCGGGCCATTGGTGCCCTTTGTAGGCTTTTGGTATAATGTGTATGTACATTATATTGTTTATAATGCATTATGTTAAGTTTTGTTCAACAGAACCATATGGTTACTTGCTTTTGATACTTTATTTGGACCAATTATGGCCTCTTTTTTTTTCTTTTTTTTTTTGCAACGAATTTACCCATTAAAAAAAAAATTTATTTGGCAACTTTTAGTATCTGTAAAAAGTTATTAGATGTTAAAGACGTGCATTTTCCTCTTAACCACCCAAAGAAGAAAGTATTGAAAAGCTAGCCAAGCGGCAAGTCGGCTAGAGACTTGGAGAGAGGTGCCTAGCAATACTCACGTCACATGTGAATTAGGTTGCTAGTTACATCTTTTTCATCCGTTTATCTGAGTGAAATGTGTAGTTTAAAATACAGGTAAAAATGCTAGCGAAAATTAATTCAGAAAATCTGAGTAATTTATTTGTGTATTCTACGCAGTTTGCGTCATGGTTACAAAATGACATCAACATCCTTTTGTCACAAGGTCGTTTCACAACTTTTAGCAACAAAACGACCTGCCTTTTAGCGACTTTACCTAAAAATTAATTTGCAACACGGCTTGCGTCGCTAGAGGAAGCGGCCTCGCGCTAGCGTCTGCTGGTGGCCCGGCTGCCTACGACGCTGCGGCCGGAAGAGCCGCGGTGAAAGGTTGAGCCGAAGCGGGAAGCAAGTGAGGCTTTGCTGCGCTGAGATCTGGGGCGCGGCCCATGCTCGTTGGTGGCCTGCCGCTGCGACCCAGTGCTTAAGGAGAGCCGGGTCTTGTGCGGGGCGATGGTGGTGTCGAGCAAGGTGAGTTCGGGGCCTTGCGAACTTTGCTCGAAATATTGGCCGCTCTGCTGGAGTAGATTTGGGAGTGAGGTTGTCTGATTGCTGGGAGACGAATAACTTGGATAGTACAGATCCGCTTTGTTTACGTTACCCTTCACGAGGACGGTGCGTCGGAATTAATCAGTGTTTGCCTCAAGCTTAAATGCGGTCCACTTTCCGATTGGAGGAATTGTAGGCTCAGCCGAAAGATAAGAGGATGCCAGGGAAAAAATTGGAAGTGACGCCGGTAGAGGCCTCTGCGTCGTGGAGAGCGTGTGGCTGGTCGAGCAGAGAGCAGCGGCCGCGATGAAGCCTGGAGCTCGGCGGCGGTGTCTGGGGGAGAAGGAGCAATCCTGGGTCCGGCAGATTGGCCGGAGAACCAAAAAATCCCCAGTATAGGTCTCGTCGTTTAGATGGGAGAAGCTGAGTCTGAGATATAATGGCAAAAGGTGCAAACCGAATGCTGATAAACCGTCAATGGATAGAGGTAAGTCAGCTGTATTTATATAATGGTGTTGATTAACTTGAGTGTGCTCCACCTGTGTTAATTAGGCTAAGTATCTGACGCGCTCCTCCACAACCTTGTTAATAAAACATCATATATATTTATATATAGTGACTGTGCCCATGGACTGTACCCTTTGGACTGTATCTGCTGAATAAATCTGATAATCTGAAGTATGACTCAGACTGGTAGAATCATACCCTCATACTATAAAACCTCTGTTTCTTTGACTGCTCTCTAATACACACATCTGTCTCTTTATCAGTAATATGACAAATGGACAGTTCTTAACATGCCACGTAATGACAAGGGGCTGATGTTAAAACTGACTCACTGGTTACTAATTTACAAATGACAAATACTTTGCCACTTATCCTTATAGTGTTATAGTGTTATTGTGTTACAGTCAGATCCGCTGCTGACGGTGTTATTAATCATTGCGTTGTTGCTCAGGCAACTAACAGCAAACCTTGAGCAAACATGACATGTTGACACCTGTAAACAGATATTTACATGCATTGTGCTTTCCATCAGACTGAGAGTTCCTGAATGTTTTACTCTTTTCAAAAACTGACCGATGTGCTAAATTCCACCTTGTGATAAAATCAACACCTCTCTTTCATGACGGGTATAAAACAAGCAAGGGCTGAGTCTCAACATGGGGCAGCCTGCCCGAGCTCAGCATTGGCAATGAGTTTGGCAAAGCACCAGTTTTGGGTTGTTCTGACCACTATCCAAATTGAGGTGAATCCAAGCATAACAGAAAATTCATGCTGGGGTAAAAAAGCATCTGGCAGTTGAAATTTTAACAGCCAGATCTGTTTTTTTCCATTATAGACATAAGTTTTTTGGGGGAAGTCTGCAGGTCCAGGTATTGTCTGTGTTATGATACACTGAAATTGCATGTTTAAATGTTACATTTAAAAACAATTAAATTGTAAAGGACGTACACAATAACTCATCTTAAAAAAGCTGCTGTGTCCATGGAAATGGAGAAGAAAACAAGTCCTCTGCAATTTTGGCTCTCATAATTAATGTAATGATCTTGTTCAGATTTTTTTTTATCTTTGTAATGGCTTATGATTAGATAGAAAATAATAAAATATATCCTGATGAAGGCTCTAGTTTCTCAAGCTACATATGACAATGTGCAGGACTTTTTATTTATATTTTTATGGTGTGTGTGTGTGTATATATATATATATATATATATATATATATATTCTGTATATATATGTTTTTTTTCTCTCCTGAGCAAATCTCACATGTGAGAGTTACAAGAGTAAAAAGTTCAAATTACATTACTGTTCATAAATTTGAAGATTAAGTTTTTAAAATTAATACTTTTATTCAGCAGTGACACATTAATTTGGTCAAATGTGACAGTAAAGCCATAATATTATTATAATGTTACAAAGCATTTCTGTTTCAAATAAATGCTTTTCCTTTGAACTTCCTATTCTTCAAAAAGTGCTGTAAAAATGTATTCACAAAAGGTTTTCACAAAAATATTAAGCAGCACAACTGTTTTCAACATTGATAATTATAAGAGATGTTTTTGAGCACCAAATCAGTATATTATGATTTTTGAAGGGTCATGTGACACTGAAGACTTGGAGTAATTATTTTATGGAGCAAATAATAATCATAATAATAAAAACTGCAGTAATTAATAAATTATATAATGTAAAATACATTAAAATACAACACAGTAATTTCACAATATTACTTTTTTTATCAAATAAATGTAGCCTCTGAGAGCATTCTTCTCTGTCTGCATTTAATAATGATGCATATATGAATATTGATGCTTTTGCTATTTTTCTACAATGGCAAACCCATCAAGATGTATGCTATAGTGTGTGTGTTTCCTGCTTTTGAGCCGATAAGAATTTTATCCAGAGCATGTGGAATACCTAAGCAGAACTCTCTCCAACCCGAGGGCAGCGTTGAGAGAGTATTTTAGAGTGGAGAGGAGTGGGGAGATGAACATCAGGATGTGACAGGATAAGTGATCCATCTGCCTGCAGGATGTTGTCACTTAAGTCCAAGACCATCTGTTACTTTAGTTTGTGGCACTTTGGATTCAGTCCTTGTTGTGTGAACAGGAAGGACCGCAGAGTTCACTTCACCGCATGCTCTTAGAACAAACTAATACGGTTGGTTCTGGGTAGGGATTAAGAACCTATTCCTCGGGAAAATTAAAATATTTTTGATTTAAACCATCCAAATTTATATTCAAGAAAGACTGCTTTATCTTCCTCGTTGGCTTGAGAGTGGAAGAGTGTAGGAGGTTCATCCTGATTTAACAAAGCGTTAAACACCAAGGGCAAAGCTGTCAGATCCCTCAGATCTACAGACTGTCATGTCAATGAGATCTCTTTGAGCAAATGCTCTAGCTCTATTAAAAGTAGGTGTATAGTAACTTTCCAGTGCCAGAAAGCTCTTTCACCCCCTACAACGCCTTAGGTGAGAGCTTATAGTTGGCTTAAATTTACCACGCAGAGTTTTGTGAATTATGTCCGGAGCAAATGATAACTTCTGGCTTCCTTCTACCCTCAGCAGATGGAGTGAGGTCTGAACTCCACATATTCCATCACTCATGCGCCCTGAAGAAAGACGAAGGGCCATGCAAGGCAATAAAGGACAGGTTCTACTTTGACACTGACACAGGTCGTTGTGAGCTCTTTGAATACGGAGGCTGTCAAGGCAATGCAAACAATTTTGAGACCCTGCAGGAGTGTGAGGAAATGTGTCTTGTGAAAGGTAAGGCCATTTTTACCCGACTTGTGCTATTCTATGACAAACAAAAGTAAATACAAATATGACTGTTTTTTTTTTTCAGAAAATGATGGAACTTGTGTAAAATAACCTTTAGACTCAACACATCTTTCAGAATGAGGATGTGTCCTTTGTGTTAGTCAATTTCATTTTCTCTCAATATATTGGATGGCCTGACCCAGACTCATGTGTCATGACAGTATTCCATACACCTTTGCTACAAACAGCATTCCACATATGCTTATCTTGGGTAAAGTAAAGGCAAAGATTACTAATATAGTATTAAGCAATAAGTTATGAGAGACTGTGCTATATTGTGAACGAGTCGGCGCTAAGGAGCGTTTTTAGACTCAATGCACAGCAGTGTATTTACTCATAATATTGCACGGTCTTGAGGGCTTTATTGCTTTTATGAAACACCCACTACATAACTAAAATATTAGGGAAATTGTTTATTTTAATAAGGAAATTCATTAAGTACATCTACAATGAGTACCAAAAGTCTGAAAATACTAGTGAAAGTGCTTCTGTTTTGCATTTTTCCAACAGTGTTGTTATTGCTAACTAAAACTGAAACTTTAAAAAATTGTTTCTAGTAATTGAAATAGATTCAATTATTAAAAATGATTAAAATGTTTACTAAAATTAAAACTTAAAGTTAAACAATAAATGCTAATTCAAAATATTTCATTTATATATATATATATATATATATATATATATGCAACAATACAGTGTGAGATTAATAAACAAGGTCAGGGATCATTTAGGTTTGCTACTCCTATTTGCAGGACTCAACCAGCAGTGGAAATGTTCATACCGGTGAGTAAAATAGATTTAGTTTGCGTTTATTCTTTGAGAAGATACTGAGCAGGTTGTGTTGAATTGTAGGAGCTGTACCGCCGTGGCTACTTGAGGAGCCTA
>NW_015549577.1:692647-693324 GCF_001515605.1 Sinocyclocheilus anshuiensis
TCAAAATATTTCATTTATATATATATATATATATATATATATATATGCAACAATACAGTGTGTGTATGCGTACAAACTTGTAAAATAACATTATTTTCTAATTTAATCCTTTTTTGCTATCAGCGTAACAACTTGATTGAAAATACTTTCAGAATGTCTTTGTTTTTTCCTTCCCCCCCCAAAATTTTTATTTTTAAATAAAATTTTCTTATAAGCAATTTTAAATGAGGAATTTTTTTTAGTGTTATATCGGAGTTTTGGACCCCACTGTACTCACTGACATGTAAACAATAACAGCACATTAGTCTATAGGTGCAGCACAGTGATATGGGTGTTGTACGTCATATCTGTACTTTACAACGGCTGAAATGTTGTATTGACTAATCAGTATCCAAAACTACCCTTTGTTTTATAACCATAGAAATAACACACATTCCACCATATACTTTTATGGGAAGAGTGAAGAGTTCACCATGAGGGAGTTGTTCCCAACAACTCATTAACAGCCCATAAAAAACAATAATGTAATGCATTGGTGTGGTATTGCACTTATGGATCAGTTTAGACTCAGCAAGTGTCATAATTATAACCTACACTATATTAGGGGGGGAAGTCGTGGCCTAATGGTTAGAGAGTCGGACTCGTAACCCAAAGGTTGTGGGTTCGAGTCTCGTACC
>NW_015549577.1:693444-698961 GCF_001515605.1 Sinocyclocheilus anshuiensis
CTCTCTTCCACCTTCAATACCACGACTGAGGTGCCCTTGAGCAAGGCACCGAACCCCCAACTGCTCCCCGGGCGCCGCAGCATAAATGGCTGCCCACTGCTCCAGGTGTGTGTTCACGGTGTGTGTGTGTGTGTTCACTGCTGTGTGTGTGCACTTTGGATGGGTAAATGCAGAGCACTAATTCCGAGTATGGGTCACCATACTTGGCCACATGTCACGTCACTTATTACTTTGTAGGGGGCATGACAGATACTTTAAAAAACACAGGGCCAAGATCAGAAGAGCAGTTGTTTTGTTTAGAAAACTTTGATGAATACAATAATTCTAATGCAAGGAAAAGAAAACAATCCAAATATTAAATAGTTTCATCTTCAATATTGGCATTAAATTAGTATAAAAAGGCAGAAATGGAAATTACTCGAGGACAGAGTCAAATTCATGGCAACAAGCCAAGGCTGAGATGAGAGAGATGAAAGATACCATTTAGGCAATCTGATTATTTCTGCAAGAATAATAAGGAACTCTTGGTCCTGTTCTTGTTAAAACGAGGACAAATGTGCAGTTCACAGTAAAGTCAGGCCACATTGGATTATTTACAGCACTTTGGTTGGTTGGGTGAGTCATATCTCATTACGCTTTCCAGTGGGGGTCATTGTGAATTGGAAAGGCCCCTGCAACGTCGCCTCCTGTGAGAGGTCATCATAATAATCAGTACAAAACAGACTGTGTCATGTGACTGCTAAACAAGCCTCAATCCCATCATAGCCACAGAGTGGGGAAAACAGAAACTTTGCCACTCATTTGGACAAACACCTCCAAGGACATGAGCTCTCGTAAATGCCTGCGAAGTATTGCCAAAGTTCCCCCATGGAGGCAGAAGAGGAAATTGACTGCTGTGTTTGGATTCATTTCTTCTGCACGCTTCACCACATGCCCCTGATTATTTTCAGCTCTGCCAAGTCAGTTTCTAATTTCTACAGCCACCAAACTTGCGTTTTTTAGTAATAGAGGGAACATTTAACCTTTTAAACCTAACAGCATAGCATCTGGTCTTCAATTAATCAAAGAGGGTTTATGTCACACTCATCTTGGTCAACGCTTAGATGTTTATGCCTCCAGCAGTGCTATGGAAGAACCGTTTTGGGTTCCCCAAAGAACCTCTCAGTGATCAGTTCTGAAAAGAACCATTTTTTCTTAGTGTGAAGAACATTTATAATCTAAAGAACCGTTTTCCACTGTTTAGGACCTTTTGTGGAAAGGTTTAGTGGATGTCAAAGGTTCTTAATAGAACCATCAATGCCAATGCCACTCTTTTTTTAAGAGTGCATGGTTAGGGTTCTTCATGAACCATATATGCCAATTACAACCTTCATGAAATGGCTCATGACAGACCTCTTTATAAAGCATAACCCTCCATATATATAAAAAATCTGCTCTTCCTCTCTTTTTTCTCTGCACTGTAACTCTGCATTGCGGTACTGTGAGTATTTTCGGCTCTTGCTTATGATGTTCCTAATTTGTAAGTCACTTTGGATAAAAGTGTCTTCTAAATGAAAAGGCAACAATTAAACAAGCTCTCACTGTTTGCATTTAAGCACTTAAAATTCAGATCCAATGGGAATCACCGAGTATATGGAACAAACATCAAATAATAAACCAATGTGAGAAATGAATGATAAATGTCTCCATCTAGTGAATCAAATCATCAGTGCACTTCAAAAAGTGGTATGCTTTTGTGTTTGTATGTGAAGTGAGACAGAGAAAGAGACAAAGAAGAAAATATAATTTTCCCCTAGAAAACGGATCCAGTTTATTTACAGCTATTTTGTTTAAAATTTTAAAGGTGATGTGTAATTTTTGTGACTCAAGTGGCAATAGATGGAATTGCAGTTTGTTTGTTTGAGCCAATGAGGTCTTTTATGTCTTGAGTTATCCATATAGCATTTACATTCATTTCAATGGGAGTTGCTCAGCTAGCGCATAACCTACTTGAAAGGTACCTGCCTTGCTGCCATCTTTTTTAATGAGCACTCAGTTAAACATATTATGCATAAGTCCTGTCCTTGTGAGTAAATGAGACACGCAATGACAGATACTAGTCTGGCATCAAGACAATCTCCTTTCCTAAAAAGCACCCAAGAGGTTGTTCAGGGGAACAGCAGTTTTGAATTATTCATTCAGTTTTAGATGCATCCCATCTACACTTCTGCTAGAAGTAGACGTATATTAACTATGACCATATAAAACGGCATAATTCATTTGTACCATTCAATTCAGTTAATTTAATTCTGTTTATTAAGTGTCCTTGTGAATGTGAACTTTTGATCAATGCTGTATGTGAGTGGTCATTTGCTAAGCGTAATTAGCATTCGCCTACTGCTCTCGGTCAGGACAACTGTCTGGGGCATAGAGTATCAGAACACAGTATCTAATGTAGTGAGTTTAGCTGCATCCTGATGAATTCTCCCACTTCATTTGTATAGCAAAGTATGGAAATTACATTTTTTTAAAGTAGTTTTTGAATGACTGTGATAAACCACTTTTTGGAAACACAGTAAAGCAAATAAAATCTTGACAGTGTTATCTTAAATTTTATTTTAGGGTAAACTACACCTTTATGTCATCTTTTTTTTGGGAGCTATTTTGAAGAAGAAGAAAACATATGCTGTTATGTAAATAAATAATGAAAGTTGGTGAGCTTCAATGTTGTTTTTGACCCTATTGACTTTCATTGTATGGATGGACCAAAAGCAGTTTTATTTTGCGCTTACTCAGAGCTTTTGCCCTGACCATAATCACATTTTAATAGCTTTCAAGCAGTAAGTAAGACTGCAATTAACATTGAATTATATCCAAAAGCAGCAACCGGCTTTAATCTGTATGGTCACTTTGTGACATTTATGATCAGGTTAGTGCAATTCATCGTTCCTTCTAAATCCGATTTATCCGAAAGAGAGAAAAACAAAATACCCTGATGATTTCTCCTAGCTGATTGGATTAAAGCGGTCTTTCTCCATGATGAATGACCACTTAAGTGAAATATTTTAATTAGCAATGGCCATAAATAAATTCTGCATTACAGGGCAAAAACGTGGCAGGAAATTAAGTGACTTTTTAGTCTGTGGAATTTTGGAACCCAGCCATTAATTTATCAACAGGGTATGTGCTATAGATGGAGGCTGGAGCTAGAATATATCAATCACTTCAGCCTGTCTGTGGCTTATGGCCAGGGTGTTTGTTAAGGTTCTGCTGAAAGCCACTGCTATGGGAATTCAATTCCCATATTTGTCTAGTTTAATCATGAAATACTTAATATCTGTATTAATATGTGCAGATGTTACCTGTGTTCTCATTATGTAATTCATGCATAAAAATGGTGTACAAAAAAATGCTGTAAGTTGTCATCCTGAGCTGTAAAATTAAAGTTCACCCCAAAAAATAAAACTTTGCTGAAAATTGCCTTTTGCCCGTGCTGGTGAGCCTTTTACCCTAAGTGTGGGGTAAAAGCCCACCCCCCCTCTCACCACTACCCTATATAGGATATTTCAAAGCATGGGAAAAAATCACTTCTAACATTTGGAATATGTTTTACAAGAAAATATATCATTTCAGTTTTTCTTCAAAATTTCACATTTAATTCAATGTTACTTGTCGTTTCCTCATAATTGTTTGTGAAATTTACTAGCAATTTCTCAGTGAAATTTGTTTCTACCCCATTTTTTTTAGGGAAAAGTCTTCAGTCATTACCTTCAACAGGTATGAAAACAATAGGAAAACAAAGCCTAAACCCGGACATTTTAGGAAGGTTAGAAATTCTGGCCTGGACATGACTGGGGAAAAGAGGATGTATGGTCACCCTAGAAGTACTAAACCTGGAAAAACAGACAGACAGGAAATGTGTTAATAGTACTAATAGTGCTACCTGACAGAGAAAGACTTCTCTATAACAAGAGGACACAAAAATGATCATGTTTTTCAATTTCCTTCCTCTTTTTAGCTGCCTCAAACCACATGGAACAAAATGCTCCATTAAAGCCAGAGGAAGAAGCCAAGTCCAAGACAGAACCTCTCGCTAAACATGGTGAGAAAAGTCACACATCCTGCTTGTTGATAATATCAGAAAACCTTTTTATTTGTTCTGGATATTTCTGCAGTGATCTATATTTAAAGGGGTCATATGACGTTGCTAAAAATAACATTATTTTGTGTATTTGGTGTAATGAAATGTGTTTATGCTGATTTCTAGTCGTGTCCTCTTTTGGAAGACCAAATAAAGTAGTTTCGCTTTCACAACGAAACACACAGCATCTCCACGACATGGCGGCGGCAACAACAATACTACAGCGAGAATCAAAGTTATGCCTTCTTTCTTTGCATGAACATTTGGGCGGTGTTATGCAAATCTTCCCACACAGTGAAGTAGACATGTGCTGGCGTGTTTAAACGAGGCGTTTTAGGAGGGCGTGGACGAGTCTTAACTTTTATAAAGAATATCTCTTTGGGTTTGAGACTTTGCAACTTTAGGGATCTTATCTATGCACGAACAGCTTGTAACACTCCAAAGAGAAAAGAAAACTTGAAATCGCATCATATGACCCCTTTAAAGGTGCACTAAGCTATTTACTTTTTTTGGTTTGTTTTGGATTTTTGTTGGACCTTTTAGCACATACACAGCATTAGTGTTATTAGTGCCATTGCAGAAATATCTTTAATACTTTTCATATGAATCTTATTTATAATTTGTGTATTTGGTTATTTTTAGTTGAAGCTCCATTGAATGCATCACATTTGCCACTGCAGAGAATGTCCAAACCATCTGCACAGGAAGCAGGTGAGAGTCACACATTTCACACACGTGTACAAACACACACTGTGGCGGGAGGAGCAAACATCAGACACAGTGGGTGTGGCGTCAGGCCTCAGAGAGGCTTTTATTAACAGAAAATAAACAGTGTCCAGAAAAAGGGAATAAAGTATCCAAAATAAACAGGGGATCTGGTGTCCTCGTCGTGTTGCGGGGTTTGTGAAGGTGGGGCAGTGTTTGAGAAGGAAGGGTCCAGGTAAGGGACGGAGTCCGGCGGCCGCACGCGCTCCCCTCTCGGGTCCGGGGCGCGAGGGGCGGCGGCTTCATCTAGTGGCTTCGTCCTCCTTGGCCCACGGCACTTCCAGGAGACTAAACGGCCCAGCATCCTGGCCCGACAGCCGTCTCCCTCAACGCTCCCTTCCTGGACCCACGAGGACACCAGCGTGCATGCATACCAGACCAGCATGTGGCGCTGTAATTCTGCCACAGAGATGCAATAAAACCGGAGAAGAAGACTTGGACTATGCGCATAAACCTTGCGCGCGGTATACAGACGAACATGGAACAATACATTTATTAATCTGTGTTAATGTTAGTTAATAAAAAGACAATTGTTTAGTGTTTATTCATGTTTTTGTTTCTGTTACGTGACGTAGCGGTGTCTGACTAGGGGCGAGACGTGGGCTGATGACGTCATCGTTTCAGAAAATATA
>NW_015549577.1:699050-704542 GCF_001515605.1 Sinocyclocheilus anshuiensis
AAATTTGGCAAGTACTGTACCTGATATATATCCAAAATAATCGATATTGAATCGAATCGAATTGAATTGGTAATCGAATTGAATCGCAAGCTTGTGAATGAGAATCGAATCGTGAAATGTGTGTGAAAACCCAGCCCTAATATAGGCTAGCCTATGAATGAATGAAAATGCATATTTTTCAATTAAAGAAAGAGGATTCCGCTTGGTCTTAAAGCCTTCCTTGAGCGGCTACGTTCACAAATAAAACAATTTGCGCAAATAGAATGATTAATTATCAATTGAGAATTTGTTATTCATATGGTCTGGTGGTCATATGGCGTGCCTGCGAATACGGGACAAATTGCGTTAGCTTTCATACGGGACGCTTTGATGCCTTAAGGGCATCCATGTTTCAACCCCAGTGGCATGACAAGACCGGTCCTCACGGCCAAAAAACCGACCGGCCCACTGGGAATTCTCCCAGTGCTCCCGATTAGCCAATCCGGGCCTGCCCACTCCTGTCGGGAGCCTGGCGAAGGGCAGCAATTAAGGGACGGGGTGTTGCTGATAATTAGGGGGGAGGCAGGCGACTCGCCACAACACACACAGGCAGAGGGTTCTAGACAGCTGTGCCTTTGTGTAAGACAGTCTGTTTGTCTGAGTCCAGAGGGCAGCGTAGCAGCCATTTTTTCTGCCTCCTCCGACTTATTTTGACAGTTAAGAGCTGCTCTCTGCTCCGCAGCCCCAGGGCACATGACATCCTTGTCTGGCACACAGATTGCACAAAAATCTGTCAAATATGTGGTTTTGTAACATTAATACTCAGTTTTGAAATGTAAAAAACTGAATATCAGTTTCTGTAATTGCAAGTATATTTTGTTGTGTTAAATTTCCTCTTCTTGAGATTTGGGCTCTTGATGGAAATTGCAAACAAACTATTAAACACTTGCAATTGATGGCGACAAAGAGGCAAAACTTACGGACTGCAGCTTTAATGAAGTATACTAAGTGAATTACCACATGTTCACCATCCTGTCAGCATTCTGTTTTACTAATTTATTATTGGCAATTTACTTTCTGGGTTAAAAGTAGCTGAATACATTAATTACAACAATTGCTTTTGGGTTAAAAGGGTGACTTGAATGTGCAAATGCTCTGTGGTTCCACTGCTTAGATTTTACTGCCATCTAGTGGATCAAGTATGTAAATTCAAGTTGACTTCATTGTCATTCCAACTAGAATGAATAGTGCTGTAGTGCCGATGATGATGTATTTTTGTAGGCCAACCCAGAAGTTAACTTCGTCCTGGTTTCTGAACAGGCTATAAATGAATCACAGTCACATGACTTAAACGTCAGCACCATTAATCTTAAACTCTTTCAGTCTTTATTTTAAAAACATTTTCGCTGAAAGTCTGAGTTAGAATAGTTTGCAAGGGCATGATTGTAAACACAATGAGGCTGTAAAAGCAGACAGTGAGTAGATGGGTGATGAACCAAAAGTGCTAAAATGTTAACTAATTTCCGAGTTTTTGCCTACAAAAATTCATAATCCCTGCAATTAACAATAAATAAGAAACAATAAATAAGAAGCAATAGGGATCAGATGTGATGTATAATCATAATATGCACATAGTGTACATTGCAATATGGTTTCAGTAATCGGCACATGGTCGCAGAGACACAAAAAGTGGCTAGTTAATTGTTTAATTGTGTAGCAGAAGTGCAGGGCAAACATAAATAAATGCATTATAAACATTAATTAACATAATTATATTATATCTATTTGTGATCATGTACCTGTACTGTTTTTTCTTATATATATATATTATATAATTTATTATGTAGTATTATGTAATATAATCTTTTTCTGTCTCAGTTGAACATGTTTGAATGTGTATAAAGTGTTTTTTTTTAACTGCTGCTGATTTTGCCAACATATTGTTGTTGCATTTCAGAGTTCAATCCCCCAGAATTCTGCTTGAGTCCAGTTGATAGGGGCAATTGTGAAGGCTCTGAGAGGAGATTCGTGTACAACCCCAGGACTGAGAGATGCCAGATGTTTCGCTACAGTGGCTGTGGAGGCAACAAAAACAACTTTGTCCATAAGAGACACTGCATGAAAATGTGCATGAAAGGTGTGTTTACTGCAGCCCTTACTTACTTTAGAGGGTTTGATATTATAATTGAGAAAAAGTGTGCAGTTTAGTGTCAATAATGATGATGCTTAAACATCCAACTTGTGTTCCATTAGGCTGGACCACAAAAAATGAAGCAGGAAAATTTGCGTCTATTGTTAATTCTGTATGTTCAATGTTTTCTCTTCAGATCACAGGAGGAAGCAAATACGGATAAAGACGAGGAACTCAAATATCTTATTCCGATCTGTCTAGGACATATTTTTCATGATACCAAATCCTAAACCACTCTTCAGAGAGAAAATAAGAAAGAGCAGCATGTGCCAGTACCTCGCTGACACACACATTATTGTCATGTATATAATTATCACAGTTAATGGATTTTAATCTAGACTTTATATATAAAGACATTCTATGTATTTTAAGTCTAAAACATAATCACTGTGTATTGTTTTATGGGGAGAAAGGAAAAACTTACATACAAAAATTACTCATTATCTTTCATGAAAAATTACTCATACATTTTTTTTTTCACAGTGCCACTTATACACTATGGCTGTTATAAATATTTGCTGAAGATTCTAAATACTTTTTTTATTCTTTTCCTTTATTGTTTTTGTAAAAATGTTCAAACATACTAATTCTTAGTTTTTTGTGTTTATACAGTACACTCCAAAATGTTATGATTTTTATGCCCTTGCATTGTGACCTTGGACTCTTGTCATTGTTTGTACATAATGACTAGAGGCAAAAAAAAAAAAAAAAACTTAAAAAAATATAAATAAATAAATTCCAGGACACAGTGATTGAAAGTTGAGTCTAGCATAAAAATGTATATAAAAATGTGACCAACAGATCATCACTAAGAGAACCACTTATATGACTGCATATTTGACTAACATCTTACAAATAGAGTACCAGCAATTCCATTGTGAAAGGTGTTTTAGGACTTCTTGATGGTTTGAAAAAAGAAAGCACATAAAACTGCTTACAACTCTGTTTTCTACACAAGATGGAGCTGTTACGCTTAAGAAGACATTTTGCCATCCACTACTAGTGGTTAAAATGCCTTTACATGCACTCTAATTAAACAAGTGTATTTGAATGAACTTTCAGTGGCTTCATTACAGTTGTAATTCATTATGTTTCTTAAAATCAGCTGGAGGAGTGGAGGAGCATTTGAACTGCCATAAGATGGGGACCCCAAGAGTTTTTCACTTAAAAATAAGAATGTTGTTTAACCCACAAATCTAAAGTAATTTCTGTGACCACAAATATCCCATTAACAAATAGTCATAAAACTTTAAAATACAACATAAAATGTAATTTATAAAAAAAAACACACATATAATGTAAAAATATATATTATAAAAAATATACAGACATCTTTTAGAGTGATATATATTTTGTGAGTGTGTTTGTGTATAGTAATAATAAGAGTAAATTGCGCATACTTGCAAGCAAATAATAATGAACCGAACCCCTAATCCTAACGTTAACCCTTCAGAAAGTGTATAGCCTACTAGTAACAAGGACAACCCTTATCATTTTCAATAACGCAAACTGTGTAAGGAAAGCTCCTGTGTGCCACTGAGGCGGGGATAAGCAGTGATGATGAAACAGGAAGCTGAATATCTTTCAGCCTGACAGCCGTCGTCATTCACACGCTGGGCGTCTCGCGCGCTGATATAGTTACATTGTTTCATGCCATCGTGACGTCGCGAAGGAAAGTAATGACCGTTTGTGTTTTTAAATAACAAGACTTGCGTATCTCCAGAACACCTTGGATTTAATCTACAGGTAAGGATACGCTTGATATAAATGAACTACTGATGAATTATATATATGGACAGATAGGGAATTAATTTACCAAGTGCAGCTGGAGCCTTCATGTCACGTTATAATAATTGCTGACTGAACGGACTCCCAGAGTTCTTATGAATCAATGAGAGCTTTAGACTGAGAAACAAACGGCTTTTTTTTTGTCTATTAGACTGTTGATGATATTAAAGCGAAATTTCTGAAATATCATAATGGGCAGTTTGGCTCTTGTGTGCGCGTAATTTCTTAACTCCGCTGAGATGCGATTTGTGAGTGCGATCATATTTGTGCATGTATGTGTGTGTATTCAATACTAATGATCACATGCTTGATTTCACTACTTGATTTTAATTTGTATGTACAAACTGCAATATTTTATAACAAAGAATGACTGAACCCTATTACCACCTATTGTCTTTACCATCATGTCAAGCATAGTGAAAAATAGTTCTTCCAAAAAGAAAAAAAGAAAAACCTTTGAATTCTTGATTTGTAAATGAGAAACAATCTATTTCTTTATATAAAGTTAATTATCTTTCAGAATACTTAGTAAATGCAATACTAATTCAACATTTTCCACAAAAAGTGACAAATGTCATTACAATCACACATCTGAAAACTAAATATCACACATTATGTCGAAATCCACTTAAAGGTTGAATTTTGATCAAAAGTGCCAGAAAAAAAAAATTATAGTAATTATATTTTTTCTTTTTTTCTTTTTTTTTAATTTTAGGTGTAATCTGTAAAGAAAGTGTCTTCTTTCATATAAAATTAGTCAAATCTAAACTGAATTTGCTAGTAGCCTAATTATTTTGGGGACCTCTAAATATATTTCTTTTTCATTCAGTCTTAGAACTGTAGCTCTTATTGTTGTACTTCATCATTATTCCAAAACCTTACAGCCTACATCAGTGCCAGGAACTGAGAAGATAAAATACCAGTATCATGAAGTAACTAGAAATACCAAGGTCTGTTGACACCTAACCTGACAGAAGGGGTCTGACAATCTCTCCAAGGAGGAAAAATTGTGATAATTAGCCAACAGATAGTCTTGGTATTTGTGTTTTTTTGGCCACATGGTTACATAAGCAGCTGCTTGTACATGATGAAATACTGTGAAGCTGATGAAAGAAAGATTGCTAAAATGATTTTTAAAGATTTCGCTCATATGATGCAATGACACTGTTTGATGTCTCTGTTTGATGTGCAATATCTTCCGAAGATCTTTCATGTGAAATTTTTATGTTATTCCTGTTGCTTGGCTCTCTAATCTCAAATAATTGCAAATGCAAATATCAATTATTATTGCTCGATTACGGATCTTAATTAAACTTCCAAATGTAAAGATTCAATTATGGAGCATAATTCATGCGCAGTTTAGGCCTGGGCGATAAAACGGTATCGATATTTATCGACGGTACACCTTCTTCGATAACGATATAAAAAGTATTTTCTTTCACTGCATGATTCAGTATATTAAAATGCATTTAGAATGATCACAAATTCAAGACATGATGGCAGAAAATGTATATATTTATACCACTTCATATAG
>NW_015549577.1:704705-727356 GCF_001515605.1 Sinocyclocheilus anshuiensis
TGAATTCAATAAACAATAAGTTCATTAAGAGACTTACGTTTTAGACGCCATATTGCTTGTTTTTGCTCTATTTCGCCAACAAAAATCATTCCGAATACAGCCACAGCGCTGTTTTGTGTCTCTGAGCAACATGACGGTGTTTCGTTCTTGAATGAATCAACCGTTTAAATTATTTGGTTCAATCGCAATGACTCACTTATTTACAGTGATTTGCTGCCACCTGCTGGCGGTTTTCATTTCACATTTCGGCTTTTTCTTTCTTTTCTTTTTTTTTTTGTGATTTTTTTCATGTTTTAAATCATTTCAAATATCAGTATTCAACGTTTTATGTTTAATATATCAAAACATTATTTATGCATTTGCAATTGCAGGTTAAATGCATTCATGTCTTGCATTAAACAAAATACATGTGTGTAAATACATCTAAATGCCACTTCAGATGCAGCTTCTGTGTTGATTTAGCAGACTGCGCTTGTCGGAAGGAGGGACTTTGTAGAAAACGAAGCGTTTGAGAGAGGCGGGGCATAGAGGACCTACAATAATGTACAGTATTTGAAAAATAATCTGTTTTTTGAACATTAAAGCATGTCAACATATTCTGTTACACCAAATACACAAAATAATGATCTTTAAAAAAGCATCATATGACCCCTTTAAAACCCAAACCAAGCCATTTACACAACGCATATTCAGCAGCGCATTTTTTAGACGGACAAATATGACTGCTGCACTCGCGTCTCACACAAGGGATGCAGCCATGAAAAGTTAAAACAGTTTAAACTTTTAGAAAACACGTCGCGAATTTGTGGAGGTTTATTCCTTTTCACTGTGTCTCTTATGTTTTTAAATGCAATCTGCATGATGGGCGATTTGGCTCTTTGTATTAAGCAATATATAAATACATGATACTGTTTTGTTCATAATTGTTTATGCAATTTACGAAATTATATTAGATTTATATGAGTTAATTTAGACGTAATGCACGTTTTTTGAATAGACGGTTATTTCCATGCGTTGACATTATGTGCTGCATTATTTTGCTCATTGCGCCCTCCTGTGGCTTCGGGAGACAAGCCAAAAGTTTCCTTAAAACCTATTTAATCTGCATATAAAACATTAGAAATTAGATATTTGTTTAAGTTTTATTGTGTGTTTGACTGTTAAAGCAAAAAAATATTTGTTGTTTGTCTCAATAAATTGGGTTAATTTATAAATACAGTGGTTAAATTAAAAAAAAAAATTCTATTGCTCTTTGTTTTAAAAAAGGTTATAAAACATTTCAATAATTATCGATACTGAGCGATATGAAACATTATATCGTTGATAAATGTTTTAGCTATATCGCCCAGCCCTAGCGCAGTTTATGCTATAATACCTTGAGTCGTGCAATATCATAGACCAACCTTACCACACTAGCAGACAGTAGCAATGTAATCACCCGGAATACCCAAGTAATGGCACAGAAACATGGTAAAACCACTCAGAACACCTTAGCAAAAGGCATAGCAAAGGTCTGTTAAACACCATAATATCCTAGAATCATGGCGGTGAGTTTTGCATAGACAAGCACTCTCTAATATCGCTTATTTTCATAATCAGACCTTATACACAGTGCTGAGGTATGAACAATTTGTTCAATGGAAATTAAAAGGTTAGTGACCGTTCGCCTCTAGGGATTGCTAGCTGGCAAAGGGACCTAATGAAAGAGGATTTGTTACTTAGAACACGAAAAGCCAATTAATCCTCACACAGAATATGTTAAAGAGCATAGCTTATGTTTTTAAAAGGGAATCAATTATTTAGCCTCGCCGTTTGAGAGCCTTTTATGTGGATCTCAATGCAGAGCCCCAAAGCATGCATGTGTTTGTCAGGTTTGAGTGCTGCTTTCAAGGAGGATTTAATGTCATTGGAACAAAGCTGTGCTCCTGGCCTGGCGACATTGCATTCAGTTACTGTGCCATTACCATGGTTCACCCCTTACCTCCGTCACGGAAACGTGGAGAGCAGACAGTAAACCATGCCAGAATGTTTTACTGCAAACATAGCTATCACAATCCTGTCCGACTCCTCAGTGTAAAAGCCTACAGTCCCACTGGTTGGATTAATAGAATTCGTGCACACTGGTCATAATTAGATACATGTGAGCTCAAAACACCCCTGAGCATTTGCAAAGTAAATGTTTTCTCCACCGCAAGACAGGCCATGATATGTCTTGCATTTTATTATTATATTTTATTAGCAGCAATGTCAGAGTTCGTGATTAGATGCTTTGAAATGATGCAAAAAAAAAAAAGATTTATTGCAGTCAGGGATTTGGTGTCTTGTTTCAGGCGTTAAACTGGAGTGGGGCTAATAGGATCATTTCATTTCCTCTCTCCAGATTCATTAGGTTTTATGTGCGTTGAAGTGCGGAAAGCCGCGCAACCCGCTATCTAGCTGTTATTTCCATCATATCTATTTCATTCACTAGTCAGTATTATCACATTGCTTTATTGAGATTAGATGCTTGGTAGAGAATTGTTGCTCTAGGTATTACCTTAAGAAATATTTCTGTCTGCTGTATACACTAGTTAGACCGATGTATGCTGCTTCATGTTTTTGTGGAAACCACGATACACTACCATTCAAAAGATGGGGGTAAGCAAATAAAAACTAAATAATAATAAAATAATTAAAAGAAAGAAAGAAAGAAAGAACGAAAGAATGAAAGAAAACGTATTCAGCAAGGATGCGTTAAATTGATCAAAAGTGATCAAATATTTGCTGTTTGAACTTTCTATTCATAAAAGAATGTTGAAACAAAATGTATCAAGGTTTCCACAAAAAAACTGTATTCAACATTGATAATAAGAACCATTATTAATAATTAATCACCACATTTGCATATTAGAATGATTTCTAAAAGATCATGTGAAACTGAAGGCTGAAGTAATAGCTTCTAAAAGTTCAGCTTTGCTATCATAGCAATAAATGGCATTTTAAAATATACTAAAATAGAAAACAGTTCCTTTAAAGGGGTGGTTCACTGGTTTTTTTCTAGGCTTGATTGTGTTTATGGGGTGCAGTCTAACATGTGTTAATGCTTAGTTTAAAAAAAAAAAAAACGCATTATTTTTCACACAATTTACCTTTATTCCACGGGCACTGTCCCGTTTCTGAGAAACGGGCTGATCTTTTCCTGTTTTTATGAAGCCCCACCCTCAGAAATAGGCGATGGGCTCTGATTGGTTAGCTAGCCCAGTGTGTTGTGATTGGCTAAACCGCCTCTAGTGCGCGTCTTGATTTTTTTATAACTTGTGAATCCATTAGAATCGTTAGAAGACAGAATTGCGATTCATATATGAATAGATTTTTACGTGCACCCCTAGTTTTCTCTTCCTCTTCTCTAAAGTAGCGCAGCATGGCCTCGCCCCCTTTGCTGCCTTTCCCCGAGGGCGGGGTTTATCTGGGTTTGTGATGTCACAAACCCAGGAAGTAACTTGTTGTAGTCCCTACCAGCCGTTTTTTTAGGCATTAAACTGACAGAATTTTAAAAGACGATATCTCCGTTTGCATTGAACTTTCAGGTTTGTAACTTTGCAGATATTGTTTATGCTCAAACAGCAAAATTACACACTAACTAACGTTAAAAAAGTGAAATCGCAATCAACCACCCCTTTAAATCATAATAATATTTCACAGTATTACTTCTTTTACTGGATTTTTGATCAAATAAATGTAGCCTTGTTGAGCAGACTTCTTTACAAAAAATGTGTTTGTCTACTGACCAAATAAATTTCCCATGTATTTTTAGCAATTTTGAGTCAATATTCTGTAAAATAAGTGTTCAGCCATTTTGTGAAAATCTTATTTGTTATCATAAAATATTTACAGTGAGGTCCACTGGGAGACCACATTGAAAATATTAACCTAACCTGTTTAATTCAGACATGGAAATAAAGAAAGTTTTAGGTTTTTGGGGGGGGAAATACACAAAATATTTCAAATTGGAATAATTTTCCAATCTAGTCTTTCACATAATATAAATTGCATTAAAATTATTAATTTGAATAATGTAAAAAATATATAACATTATTAATTAATACATTTAAAAAATAAGAAGTCTAAGAAGTATTCCATTTTCTCAGACACTTGGACCCCATTGTACATTGGCCTTACATCCACTATCAGCCACCCTCCACTCTAGATAACAGTAACGGTTCACTATAAACATGACTACAAATAACAGCTTTATATGATTATTCCTATGGATACTGGCAGCCAGGTTTGTCCTGCAGTATGAATAATCATGGCCAAACATGTCGCTGATGACACTGAGTTAGGGCTGCACAATTAATCGAATTTCTAATCGCAATTACAATTATGGATGCCACAATTATGTAATCGTTCAAAGCGGCAATTAATCGTTCAAAGTCCACTTATGTTATTCTGCACGCTTAAGATAATGTTTTCTTTTCTTTCTATATGTTATCTTAAGGGTTTTTCCATTGTTTTAGTTTTAGTATAACATTATAATAGGCACCCGTGCCTTGACGTTGCGACGTACGAGCACTGTTGTTCACTTGGCATCATCCGACACCCGCCCTATGTGCATCGTTCAACCCGCAGAATTTTCAATGTGTACCAGTCAACATCTACTAGTATTCCGTGTATCTGGTCAAAAAACAGAACTTTGAATAAACTGACTCTTCTACAGAGCGACCGTCATTCACAACGATCGCTTGTTTTCATAAATAGGACAAACTTCAGTTACAACACAACTGGAAATAAAGGTGTACTACAAAATCACTTTGCTCTCCTCAACTGCCGCTCCATCTCAGATAAGGGTCCTTATCTAAATGAACTTACTTCAGACAACAACCTGGATATGTTATTTCTTACTGAAACTTGGCAAACACCAAATGATTTTGTACATCTTAACCTGCTTACACCGAACGGATATCAATACTTGTCTAAACCGTGTTTACATGGTAAAGGGGGTAGTCTTGCGGTCATCTACCGGAACTCTTTATCTATCACTCAGCTGGATTTTCACATTCCTAAGTCCTTTGAGTACATGGTTCTGAAAATTGGATCAAGCTGTCCTCTTATAATTATCCTTATTTATAGGCCACCTAAGCAGCAAACTGAATTTTTCTCGGAACTATGTGAACTATTAACTTTAGCTTGTGCTGCATCGTCCCAGGTCATCTTACTTGGTGACTTTAACATACATGTTGATACTGTCTGCTCTAACAGCACTCAATTGAAGACTGTACTGGACTACTTTAATCTTACCCAGAATGTTAATTTCCCAACCCACACTCATGGTCATACACTTGACTTAGTTTGTACGTCTGGTGTGAATAACATCTCCATCAGTAGTCATGCTATTCCTATCTCTGATCATAAGCTTATCACTTTTGACTTTACGTTAATACATCCTACTAAATGTGCTGGTAATACTACCATTTCTTATCGCAAAAACAATGCTATCAATTTTAATACTTTTGCTGCTTCAGTTGCTTCCTCTACTATTTCTGATGTTTTCAAATTCACCTGTCCATATGTGATATCTGACCTATATCATTCTGTTATTGTTGATGTTTTAGATGAGCATGCTCCAATTAGGACTAGGTCTGTTCCTTTGTCCCACACCTCTCCCTGGTATAATGCTGAGCTTCGTGCTATGAAGGCAAAAGGCAGACAGCTTGAACGCCTTTTTAGAAAAACTGGCCTACTGAACATTTTCAAATATTTTCTGAACATATTAGGCATTATAAAACTGCCTTGAATGCAGCACGCTCTTCCTATATTTCCGACATCATCAATAAAGCTAACAATAGGCCAAAAACACTGTTTAGCATGGTTAATAAATTAGTCCAGCCACCTAGCCATAGTCTCAGCCAATATGAATGTGATGATTTGTGTGGCTCTTTCTTGCACCACTTTCAAATAAAACTGGATGCTCTATGTGGGTCTCTTGGCACTGAACCAACCACTTCTACTTGTGAGCAAGCTCAAACTATTCAACTGTTAAATAATTTTACCTTGACAACTCCAACCTTAATTGCTGAAATAATACAGAACTCTAATTCTTCCACATGCCAGCTAGATCTTCACTGAAAACTGCTGCTGTTACTCCTGTTCTTAAAAAACTAAACCTGGACCCAGCTGATTTCACCAACTATTGTCCAATCTCCAATTTACCATTTATTTAGAAAATTATGGAAAAATTTGTTGCCAATCAGCTACAGTCTTTTCTAGCTCTCAGCGATCAGTTAGATGCATTTCAATCTGGTTTTCGCTCTCATCACAGCACTGAAACTGCTTTAGTTAAGGTTGTCAACGATTTGTTACTCTCTGGTGACTCAGGTAATCTCTCCATTCTCCTGCTGCTCGACCTCAGCTCAGCATTTGACGCCAGGGCTCTGTTCTTGGGCCATTACTATTCATTACTTACATCATGACTCTTGGACATATTATCCGTCGTCATGGTTTTCTTTATCACTGTTATGCTGATGATATTCAGATATACACTGCATGCAGACCAGATTCTATTCACCAGACCACATCACTATCTACCTGTGTCAATGAGCTAAAGGCCTGGCTAAATGCGTTACTGTATGTATCTTTGTTTCCAGTACATAATTGTACCATGATATGCAACTGCAATCATGTCTATTCCCGGCCTGGGCAAATGTCCACTGTCCACTTAATTTGATTAATTGATTGTGAAATGTTTATGATTATGTGAATCGACTGTCTATTGTGTTACTGCGTTTGTACGGTGTCCTTGAGCTTGGGAAAGGTGCTATATAAATTAAACATATTATTATTATTATTAATACCATTCATATTTTTATAATTTAAAGAAGAAACCAATCCGATGTATATATGACATTTGAGACTTAATACTATAGAAAAGCACTAAAGGTTTACAAAACAGAAATTTTAATTACTGGCCCCCCTTCACTAACAAAAATAGTATAGTATTATAGTATAGTATAGTATATAGTACATATAGTAAATGCTCCCAGTTTCAACCTTGATGCTACAACAATTTTTCCATCTGCTACTGTCAGAAATGTAGGCATTACTCTTGATCCTTCACTGACTCTGGATGTTTACATTAGTAAACTATCCAAAGCTGCATTTTTCCAGCTTCGCCGTTTAGCCCAACTTCGATCCTATGTTTCTCCAAAAGATGCTGAATCATTAGTGCATGCTTTTATTACATCACGCCTCGACTACTGTAATGCTCTTTTTGCCGGATTACCATTGCACTCTATCTCTCGTTTACAATATATTCAAAATTCTGCTGCAAGAATATTAACCCATACTAAACGAACTGCTCATATTACCCCTATTTTATTTAAACTCCACTGGCTTCCTGTATCATCTCGCATTACTTACAAAATTCTTCTGCTTACTTTTAAATCACTCAATGGCCTTGCTCCTCTGAGTGAATGGCACTGTAGTATTTTTAAAAATGGACCCTAGAGATGAAGGGCTTGTGTGGGTTGCTGGACAGTGGAAATATAAACAGCGCTTCAGAATGAGTGTTTAAAGCTGATATACACTAAACAAACTGCCGTTGGCGGACAGCGACTTTAAGATTTACTGGCTTCTGCCACCACTCTGAGTGTGGGGGATCCTGGGAACATATGTGGATGAATCAGAGCCGACCCACTTCCAAGTGGGTCAGTCTTGGGTTATCGTGTCTGCCAAACACTTCCTCGAAGTGGGATTTAATTTTTCACGGAATGATTTAGGAGCACCAAGTGGAACTGGATCTTACTCTTCTAATTTTAACATTCTCCTCTCTTCGCCTTAATCTCTTGCTTTTGTTTACTCCTCACGGAACTTGCTGAAAGTGTTACCTGAGTTGCATATCTCATTGGACCGTAACCTTATGTGCTAAACATCCAATGCAGTTCTCTCCTGTAAGCAGCAAAGTCGCCTGCAGTTCAAGTTCAGGACCTTTCACATGCCTTCTCTAGTCCTGGAGGGTACAGGCTGAAGGTCTGCAGGTTTAAAAATAGGAGTGAATGTGATCAGGTTCCGAGTTTTATTTTCAAAGCTCAGAGGAATCCTGGGAGCGCAGACTGGTGGCCTGCAGAGGCAGAACTCTTCTGGTCCTGTGTTATGGCCTGCAGGGGAAGAGGCTTTACATGCTAGACACAGAACTAGCTGTCTATACACAGCAGGATGTCTTTGGAGATCTTCTGTGAACACAATAATTCCCCCTGAGCTTTTTCAGCTCTCTAGTTTTAACATATTGGGAATAGATTTGCATCTGTTTGGTTAGATTTCCTAGCAGTGAAGTCGATAGAATAGCAGTTAATTTTGGTTGCTGAACTCAGAATCACAAGAGGGGCGCGAGGTTCTGTGCCTGTGGTTTGAGAAAGTTCAGTTTGTTTATGCATTCTAAAAAAAAGCCATGTGAAATAAAAGGAGACCTGGTCCTTCTTTTTTATTTATGGGTAATGCAAAATCTGTCGTTTTAGCCCTGGATGCTTCATTAAACAAAAAATCATAATTAAAAAAAATAATCATTGCAAGAGCTTCTATGAGCATCTGTGCTTTATATAATGCATTTACTGTAAACTAGAGATAACTGTTTTTAGCAGCCATAAAAACACTACAAGTTACAATATGCTGTCAGCTAAACACTTGAATATCTGAATCATGCCAGCTGATACCACTTTATTTACATGCATTTTGTTGAGTTGTTTAGCATCCAACTCACCAAAGAAAGTAACACAAATTAACTGGAAAATTTTACATTAATAATTTTGTAAATGCAGGGACAAATTTACTAAACAACTCAACCAGATGCTAAATGCACTAAAATGCACTGGGGGAATTTAAATATTTGTATGAATTAAACGTTTTAATTTGTGCTGTTACTTAATCTGCAGATTTGGTGAATGCTTCATTAAAGGAATATTTCACAAAATTTCTGAAAATGTACTTACCCTCAGGCCTTCCAAGATGTAGATGAGTGTTTCTTCATAAGAACAGATTTGGAGAAATTTAGCATTACATCACTTGCTCACCAATGGATCCTCTGCAGTGAATGGGTGCCGTCAGAATGAGGGTCCAAACAGCTGATAAAAACATTACAATAATTCACACGACTCCAGTCCATCAATTAATGTATTGTGAAGTGAAAAGCTGCGTATTTGTAATAAACAAATTCACCATCAAGACATTTTTAACTTCAAACCATTGCTGTTCTGGCTTAAATAGGAGCCCTATCCATAACATTGCTTTCTGTAGTGAAAGTCATCTTGTATGAATCAGGAAAGAACTATGCACAGATCAAGCACTGTTTACAAGTGAAAACAGTCCAGAACAGTTCTAAACAAATATGTTGGTGGATTTTGATGTGCAAAACAACAAGGGATGGACTTTTTCACTGGAGGAAACATTATTATGGATTATGAACTGGCATTTTGACCAGAAGCATAAAAAGTTTAACGTTAAAATACCTTAATGATGGATTTGTTTCTGACAAACACACAGCTTTTCATATTAACCGATGGACTGGAGTCATGTGGATTACTTGTGGTTTATTGTGATGTTTTTATCAGCTGTCTGGACTGCCATTCTGACGGCACCCATTTACTGCAGAGGATCCATTGGTGAGCAAGTGATGTAATAATACATTTCACCAAATCTGTTCCGATGAAGAAAAAAATTAATCTACAACTTGGATGGCCTGAGGGTGAGTAAATTTTCAGCAAATTTTCATTTTTGGGTGAACTATTCCTTCAAACAAAAATACGTTCATTGCAAGAGCAGCAACATGATTAACTTGCATATGGGCATCTGTGTTACATTCAACAAATATGTTGGTGGATTTTGATGTGCAAAACAACATAATAAACGTTATTATGGATTATGAACTGGCATTTTGACCAGAAGCATAAAAAGTTTAACGTTAAAATACCTTAATGATGGATTTGTTTCTGACAAACACACAGCTTTTCATATTAACCGATGGACTGGAGTCATGTGGATTACTTGTGGTTTATTGTGATGTTTTTATCAGCTGTCTGGACTGCCATTCTGACGGCACCCATTTACTGCAGAGGATCCATTGGTGAGCAAGTGATGTAATAATACATTTCACCAAATCTGTTCCGATGAAGAAAAAAATTAATCTACAACTTGGATGGCCTGAGGGTGAGTAAATTTTCAGCAAATTTTCATTTTTGGGTGAACTATTCCTTCAAACAAAAATACGTTCATTGCAAGAGCAGCAACATGATTAACTTGCATATGGGCATCTGTGTTACATTCTTTGAATAATGCAATAATGCATAATACTAGAAAGAACTGTGTTTTTAGCAGCCATATTTTCAAAGGAATTTCTTTGCCAATTTTACACACTAAAAGTTAGAGTATGCTGTCAGCTATATACAATACACTATATACACTATAAACAATATCAAACCATATGGATTATGGTTTGAGCCCCGAAATAGCTTTAAATATGTATTTACTCTGCAGGTGTTATTCTGGAGCAGCTTGTGATGGCTTTATTTTTAAATGTGTATTTTTGTAACTGTATATGACCGGCTTTGCCACCCTGTTTTATTTCTGTTCTCCTTGGCCTGTTTGTATCAGTAGCCACACTGCAGGATAATGGTCGCCCTTGGGGTTCTGCATATTCAGCTGTACTAGGCAGGAAAGGGTGGTTCACATTACCGAGCATTAACATTCGCAGATCTGTCCAGGTAGTTAGCTGCTGTGTCATATCAGCAATTTGCTGACCTGATTTGGCAGATGCTGGTGTAGCTTTCAGTCTGAATTAAACATGCATACTTTTCTACTTATGTACTTAATCCTCTACTTTTTTATATGCTATCTTTCATACTCTCTGTCTCTATTTTAAGTTAAAGTACTGGTATTTTTCTCAGCTTGTGTTACAGTGTATGTTTTCACACCCTCTTTTGTAATATCCTGCAGCTATCTAGACAAACCTGATGCTCAGGTTTACATAATCCCTCATATTGTCGCTGCATTAGCTGCTTTTGTTGAAACCATCATAAGTTGACATTGAAATAACTTTATTATGTTTATTTCATAAAAAGCAAATTTGACAAGTGTATACAGTGGTTCTCAACAGGTGGGTCGTGGCCCAAAAAATGGATCTCAGGTCTAAAATATAAATACTAAATGCAAATAATAAAATGCAATTAACTATACAGTACCGTTCAAAATTTTGGGGTCAGTTTTTTTTTTTTTAACAAGGTTGCATTAAACTGATCAAAAGTGACAGTAAAAAATGTTACATTGTTACAAGATATTCCTATTTCAAGTAAATGCTATTCTTTTGAACTTTTTATTCATAAAAAAATATATATCATGGTTTCCACAACAATCTTAAGCAGCACAACTGTTTTCAACATAAATTATCATAGAAATGTTTGCTGAAAATGCTGCTGAAAATTCAGCTTTGACATCACAGGAATAAATTACATTTTAAAATATATTAAAATAGATAACAGTTTTTAAATAAATTAAATAAATGCAGCTTTGGTGAAAATAAAACATGAAAATAAAAATTCTTACCTACCCCAAACTTTTGAAAGGTAGTGTATCATTTTGAATAGTTTGAATAGCAACACAACAATAGGCTTCTTATCTTTAACAACACAGAAAATGGCCCAAATTTGATTAAATATAAGTTTACTTGCAACTAGGGGTTGCACCGACTAATCGACTAGTCGACTATAATGCTCTGACATGATGCTTTAAGCTTGACGTCGACTAGTCGCTGGTCCAATAGAGGGCGAAACAGGATAAGAAATCTTTGAAGGACTTCCACATTTATGCTCCATTTCCAAACAGTTCAAATGACAAATAAATGCATACTCTGAAAGTAATTAATTCACACACGCAATCGCTCTCACTAACGCATTGATATGAATGTAATCTTTACTGTGCTTCTTTATCTGTATCTGATTTAGAATGAGCAAAAATCTGTGAGAAGTATAACGACCCAAAGACAAAAGAACTGATAAAAAAGCTGTTATAGGAGCAACAGCCATGTGGGCAGCGCTGTGTCATATGCCATAGCTGTGCACAAGGTGTTTATCACAGCTCCAGACTTATTTGTTCATTAATGACGTCATCAGCGACTAGTCGACTTCGACTCGACTTTTATCACATAAAAGTCGACTTAAAAAAATCAGAAGTCGTTCAACCCCTACTTGCAACATGAATAAAAATGGTATATGGTAATAATCGTGATAATACTTTTGCACATTTTACATTTTGAAGCTTGATTTTATTTTTTATTTACTTTTGCACGATCAAGAAAAAAAAATACTGAAATCAAAAAGAAAAATCAGCTATGAACCACTGAAGTACAGTACTGTTAGAGACCGTACAAGACACAAATTTTTTTTTATTTATTTAAAAAAAAAAACTCAGCTATTTACCTGTTACAAGCATCACAGCCATTACTGCCTATAAAGCAGAACAACTGATAGCATCATATGTGTTGTTTCACATGTGACGGATAGTTGTGTAGGGGTGTGGAAGGGCACAGGAATCAGAGAAAGTAAAAGCTTGCCATTTTCTAAAGGCCTGTTCTACAACCCACCCTCCTACTTAGGCCTTATAAGACAATTCAGAGCAGCTTTCTCTCTGACAGCATCGCCAGTCGTGTTCCCTTTCATGGGAACTTCGAACTGCGTCCTCTAGGGGTCGCTATGGGGAACGCCTCGTCGTGACCCGTGTCTGAAGCATACATTGAAAAAACACCAACTCGTTGGCCGGCGACAGCCATGACGTCACTACCGGTGCAACTATAGTATAAATAGGCGCCGGGAGCACACATCATTCTCTTCTTCGTCTTCATTGACTGTTTTGTTTGAAGCGTGCATTTCTGTGGTAAGAGCGATCTCTATTCATCTCATTATGGCGAGCACTAGCAAAGCGTTTAAGGATGTGTGCATCCGTGTTGACGTTGTTTAACATCTGATGACATACACGATTTATGCGTTATTTGTTTGGGCAAAGAGCACGCACGCGATGTCTCCGAGGGGGCAATCGGCGTGCACTGCGAGCGTTTTTTCCAAGGGAAAAAGCTCCGCTCTCGTTTGTCTCTCTTTTCGAGGAAAGAGGGGCAGCCATCTGCTTCCCGCGATTCAGGCCCCGCCGCTGCTGAGGCACGGAAGGGAATGAGCTCGTGGGGATCGCAGGTGGATCTGGACGATGATTTTGAAGGCGGGGTTTCCCTTTCGTGAGCCGCTGGAGGATGATGTTATTTCATTTAACATTGTCTGATCAAGAGTGGAAACACATGAAAGGATCATTTGAGGGTTTGAGGTGCCCTGACAAAACAAAGGGGTGGAGTGAGTGTTTAAAGGAGTGAACTGCACCTGAAGGATTTGGGCTGTTATGTGCAAATCAGGTGGCAGATTACAGCTGGGCAGAGGTGTAAAGTATTGGAGTAAATGTAATTAGTTACTGTACTCTGGGAATGTCTGGTCCAAAGACAGCTGTTTTGTTTTTTGTAAAACATGTAAGAGGTCTTTTTCCAGAAATTCTGCAAAAATCATAAGGGTTGCTAGTTACAAAAAAGAATGTGTTGCATTTAGGAGCAGTGTTATTGTTAAAGGAATAGTTAAAAAAAGCAAATTGCTAAATATTTTCTCGCCCTTAGGCCATCCAAAATGTAGATGAGTTTTTCTTCATAAGAACAGATTTTGGAGAAGTTTAGCATTACATCACTTGCTCACCAATGGATCCTCTGCAGTGAATGGGTGCCGTCAGAAAAAGAGTCCAAACAGCTGATAAAAACATCACTATAATCTACAAGTAATCCCCACGACTCCAGGCAATTCATTAACATCTTGTGAAGTGGAAAGCTGCATGTCTGTAATAAACAAATTGTTAAGACTTTAATGATGGATTTAATGCTACATTTCTCCAAATCTATTCTGATGCAGAATAAAACTCATCTACATCTTGCACATCTAGTTCAAGCTGAAGTACTAAAATTGCTAGAACTAAAACTGAAGTAAAGATTATGGGTAAATATAAATTATAAAAACAGATGACAAAAGCACACAACAAAATTAGTAAAACTAAAAATTTAAATGAAATCTAAACATAAAAGCTAATTCAAAATATTAATAAATACTATAACAGTATATCAATAATACTAAAATAACACATCTTAGAAGACAAAATGCCTTACTGTTGTGTGTCTACATTAGGGGCTGGGCGGTATGATGGTATATATCGTTACCACGGAATACAGAGATTTTGCTATATCGTGTATTCCGCGATATGCAAATATATCTGCGTAACATAGTACTACTTAAAAGTTATATACACCTTTGAGTGACAAGGAAACATGCATGAATGAGAAAATGAAGAGTGGGACATAATTGATAGTAATTAAGTGCAATAAGCAGTGAAAGAACTCAATCAGCTGCTCGCGCTGACTGACACACACTGAGAAAGCGCCTCTCTCAGTCAGCATGCGATCGCCAATTTGGGACTTGCATGATATTTAATGAAGTTATTAAGCGCAATAAGCAGTGAAAAATAACTCAATCCGCTGCTCGCGCTGACTGACACACAGCCAAAGCACACACTCAGAAACCGCCTCTCTCACAGCATACGATCGCGAAAACAGATCTCTTACTATGCCGGCAAATCTATGCCAAAAAGAACCGAGTGCACCGGTTATGTTTACGCACACTGTAAATTGCTTCCGCGAGAGGATAACAGTTCCATGCGTGAGGAAACGGGGGCCTGCAAGCTCTTTTTAAACACTTGCGCGCGCATCACCTGTGCGCGCAATACAAGCCCTCGTGAGTGAGGATATGTCTCATCTCACGTGCGTGATCATTCCCCTCATTCTCGTGCTCCATATTTTTTCACATGCTTGCTTTTGCTCGCGAGAACACTTTTATTTTTGGCAGTCATAGGGCGGGACTTGCTGTTTTAATTGTAATCTCAAACGCCATTGGTTACTTCCCCTTTTCCGGAAGTCAGCTGTGATTGGATGCCTGAGAAAAGGCAATCCATAATTCACATGTGACCTGAGACATGGCTTTATCAACAGACCAGATACGGAGCGTGAGAATGAGGGGGATGATCACACACATGCGATGAGAACGCTTCCCCGCCAAAGACGAGTTTTTACGGATTTTCGTGTTTTCACTGTTATACACTCGGGGGGCGCTATTACGCATCTTCTGAACGAGTACAAAACCTCCCGAATAAAAACACATGTGAACAGGACTAGTGGTCGACCGATATTGGTTTTTTGACAGCCGATGCCGATATCTTGGAAAGCAGGGTGGCCGATGGCCGAAATAAAGCCAATATATTTGTATTTATTTTAATTAATATTTAGGAAATTTGAAATCATTTGAAAATGGATAAAAAAATTAGCGGCTCCCTGATGCGGCAAAAATCGTGGGAGCGAAACGCATGTTTTGCGGAAGCAGGCGGCAATGGTCAGAGATTCAGCAGGAGCAAGATTAAGAAAACAGCCAAATCCCGGACATTTTGGGCGATTAAGAAATTCCGGCCGGACGCATTTTTGTAGGTCCAAAAAGAGGACATGTCCGGGGAAAAGAGAACGTATGGTCACCCTAATATATAATCTATTGCTAATCTTGCCTTTCTATTACTAATAATATATAAGCAATCGTTATAATACTTCTTGTATACATTTTAATTCCTTTGTTTGACAGTTCTATTGGATTATTAGACAGACTTTTGTCCATATTAGACAGAACTGTTAACGACGACAGCGAACAAGAGGGAGAATGTGAGCACTGTGTGTTTTGCTTCTTTTTCTTATTTTTAATAACAAAAACTAAAAAGTAAAAGTAGCTATATCGAGATAAATATCGTTATCATGAAATAAAATTTCTCATAGTGTGAAATAAGATTTTGGTCATATCGCCCACCCCTGGTCTACATTAATTACACTTACAATATGCAACTGATTGTCAAACCGCTTTTAAAAGAAGAAATGTTGGTGCTAGACAGAAATAATTCAGCTGTTCCAAAACACATGCTGTTTTTCTCTGGAACACAAACAGAGAAACTTTGAAGATTTTTACACACAGCTAGCTATCATATGACTTCAAATGACTTGGAATATAGAGTGCATCAGTCATATGGGCTACTTTATGGTGTCCTTTTTGTAGTTTGACAGCCATTGTATGGAGCTGTGTAAAATTATTCAAAACTCCTCTTTGGTTTTCCATGTCAAAAATAGCAGCAAATGAGTTTGGAATAACATTAGGAGTAATTATTGGCAGAATTTTCTTGGATTTCAGTTCAATATCTTTTAAGGAGTGTTTATCTTGAGTGCACAGTTGCAATGTTTACATTTGCATCTCTAATGGAAATTAGATTAATACAAATTGTATGCAGGGCATATTTACATCCAGAGATGTGCCACTGGGTCTGTGTCAAGCATGTAGCTTAGCGATAAGTCTAATCGCTGCAGATCACATTGTGGGAGTTCTGAGCGAGCCATGGTTATTCTGAAAATAGGAAAATGTAATTGTGAATGCTCAGGAGGAACTTGGACAGCAAGCAAACATCCTTTGGTCACTGTAGGATGTTTACAAGCTTCAACTGCATTCAAAACAATAGTGCCGATAAGCAGAAAGAAAGATTCCTTACAAATCTATATACAAGTACACAGTCCTGTGCCACTATAGTTTTTTTTTTCTTTGTATAAATATAAGACATCGCACGTGATCAATAAATGTATGATACCTGGTCTGCTGCATTAAGTACCACACATGCCAAAGTCTTATATTACCCTATGAGGTATATAGGGAAATTGGTGAGCACTGTGTGTTCAGGTGCTGCCGTTCTCAGCGCCGTCAGAATAAAAGTCCCGCCTCGAACGCATCGGCCAAACAGAAAAACTTATCGGCCGATGCCGATATTTGAAAAATGCTATATACAAGTACACAGTCCTGTGCCACTATATAGTTTTTTTTTTCTTTGTATAAATATAAGACATCGCACGTGATCAATAAATGTATGATACCTGGTCTGCTGCATTAAGTACCACACATGCCAAAGTCTTATATTACCCTATGAGGTATATAGGGAAATTGCCTGACTAACAAAGTTACCTTTTTTGTCTATCGATTGCAACTATAATAAGGTTACACACAAGCGAAATAGTCTGGAATGCTCAGCCATTTATCAGATTGCATGTTTGCAGGAAAGAGTGTCATTTTCGCTTATGAATAATGGCCCCAACAAGTTTTATTAAAAGAAGCATTATTGGATT
Organism: Sinocyclocheilus anshuiensis; assembly: GCF_001515605.1. Classification (NCBI taxonomy): domain Eukaryota; kingdom Metazoa; phylum Chordata; class Actinopteri; order Cypriniformes; family Cyprinidae; genus Sinocyclocheilus; species Sinocyclocheilus anshuiensis. The sequence continues at coordinate 721,993 of NW_015549577.1, forward strand.
TCCGTTTGTTGGCTAAGTAAGGATTGAGACTGGATTGAGGTTGGATTGAGACTGGTCATTACTCAGAGGAGTGCGTGCACTTAGCCTCGATTATATCCTGCTCATTCTGAATTGTTCTCCACTTGATGTGGCACATGAACGATTTAACTTCTGCAGTGACAACAATACAAATGTATTTTGATCAGAGCAAAAGTGAAAGAATTTCAACATGTTCTCCACAGTACTGGTATGTATGGAGCCTCTCATGACATACAGGGGAAAATATTGTGGATACAAGTAAAGAATTCATTCTGATGACTTAATATGTGCTCACATATTAATAATTTGTTCCCTCATTTTTGTTAAATCATGCCCAAGTTTAAATCATTTGTTCCCTCATTTGAGTTAAATAGAGTACTACAAAAAGGTGTTGCTTTATAAATTTAAAGTTCCTTATGAGCATAAAACAGGGGGATGTGGACTCGAGAGATGGGAGCAAGTACGATAATTACGGTATAACCGTAACATTTTTTCCGTTTGTTGGCTAAGGATTGAGACTGGATTGAGGTTGGATTGAGACTGGTCATTACTCAGAGGAGTGTGTGCACTTAGCCTCGATTATATCCTGCTCATTCTGAATTGTTCTCCACTTGATGTGGCACATGAACGATTTAACTTCTGCAGTGACAACAATACAAATGTATTTTGATCAGAGCAAAAGTGAAAGAATTTCAACATGTTCTCCACAGTACTGGTATGTATGGAGCCTCTCATGACATACAGGGGAAAATATTGTGGATACAAGTAAAGAATTCATTCTGATGACTTAATATGTGCTCACATATTAATAATTTGTTCCCTCATTTTTGTTAAATCATGCCCAAGTTTAAATCATTTGTTCCCTCATTTGAGTTAAATAGAGTACTACAAAAAGGTGTTGCTTTATAAATTTAAAGTTCCTTATGAGCATAAAACGGGGATGTGGACTCGAGAGATGGGAGCAAGTACGATAATTACGGTATAACCGTAACATTTTTAAAATCACATGAAAGCAAAACCAAAATCCATCCAAGTTTAAAAGTATGCAAAGCAGTTATCTTAATAAAACATAACTACAATGCATACTTAGAATAAAAAGAACAGAATGATAATATAGTTTTCATTGTTGTTTACCTAAAACTAGTGAACAAATTAGTAAAACGTGGCCAAAATTACCAAATGAATAAAGCAGGCTCATGTGTGAAGTCGTGGGAAAGAATTCTTCAAATTCTCTCAAATGCAAATCAGTTTGCAGGCAGATTTATTCACACACATGCATAACAATCAGATGACTATAAAGCTACATGATGGTAAGTAACACACAAACAAGCACATGTAATATGGCAAATTCTGATTATTCATCTATAGATACTCCCTCAAACCAATTTTGCACAGTTTTATTTATTGTTATAGCCCAGCTGCAAATCATTGGTGGTGCTACAATACCTCTGCCACAATCATGTAGAAGGAAAAAGTTATGTATTATTCACTGTGATGTTAACTTTATGGATGTATGGAAATAACTGATAGCCATGTCTTGTTTTTATCATAAATAGAATTAGCAATGAATCAGTAGATACATTTCAATCCTTTGAAAAAAAAAAAGGGCACTAAAGTACTCAACTCAGATATATTTAAACTTCAACCTAATGATCTGTAAAGTATTTAAGTACATTTTCTGAATTGCTTAATTATCAAGTTGCATTTCCTGTAGGGATTTGCACGATTAACTGAGTATTCAAGTGACAGCAGTGATTGATAATTAAAACACACTGATTGCATCAAAGCTGGTGTCAAATACAAAAATGGGGTTTAAACTAATTACATGATTTGTTTGTTATGGTGGCATTTTTGTGGTACCATGTGATTTCATAAGTGTGAGGAAAATGGCAACTTGTGTACATGGTGACTAAGTCAAGGGGACTGTTACACCACCAATGCATATGCATATATATATATATATATATACACACACACACACACATTTATTTATTTATTTATTTAGTCATTTAGCAGACGCTTTTATCCAAAGCGACTTACACATGAGGACAACAGGAGCAATCAATTGTAGTACTAAAACAACTAAAAACAGATCCAAAACTAAAAGCTAAAACTTTATAAATACTACTTATACACATTTTAAAAATAAAGAAATTAAATAAAAATGACAAATGCATACAACAAAATTTCAAAATGTAACATTTAAATGAAAAACAAAAAATAACTTATAAAGCACATATTCTGCATGACTATATTCTACATCCATAATCCTATCCTTAACAACTACCTTACTAACTATTAATAAGCAGGGGTTTGTTGAGGCAAAAGCCATAGTTAATGGTTTGTTAATAGTGAGAATTGTACCTTAAAATAAAGTGTGTATATATATTTTACATATTTTTTACAATTTATTTTACAGATTTATTTTTTATTAGTATTAAGTTCTTAAGTAGTTAAGTAGTTAATTTTTCCCCATATTTATTCATTTTTATTTTTATATGAATTACTTCTAATTTAGTAAATATTACATTAAACTAAATAGTATGTAATAATTTAATATTATTAAATGAAATGGTGTGATATATATTGGCCACCCTGCTCTAGGCATCATCAGCCATCAAAAACTCAATATCAGTTTACCACTAGTAGATTGTACAGTACATATAGTGTATGTTATTGTATTCAAAAAATGTAAACTATTTTTTATGTCAACACAACATCTTAAAAACAGCTATGGTGCGAAACAGAGGCTATTATAAAAAAAAGCACAAACTGAACTTGCTCCATCTCGCCTCATCTCCTGAGTACTGAGATGATTTATCTGTGTCAAATTCATTCAGTTAAAATGACCATAACACGTATCCAGTTTCCTCCCATGTGCTTGTACTCAAAGGCTCTAGCCTGCATGTTTATTCCCTCAAATGGAAAAGTAAACACCATTATTTCAGCTGCAGCCAATGACGACGCTACAAGCATTGGTCCTTGGGATCAGCCAGTGCTGTTTCATGATATGCTGCATTGTGGGTAACATTACGACTGGCTTTCACCATCTGTTTCTAATTTGCAATACCCCCCTTTGCTTTCCCTAGACTCCTGCAAGTGTGTGACCCAATATGAGTAGCATAAGTCCAAACAGACCTGAAGACATGCCATAACTTCCAAGTCAGCAATCAAGGGACATTATTTAGTAATATCTGGGAACGTTTCTTCAAATCAGCTGCTCTTTTTTACACAATATTTTCTATTGCGTATGAGGGTCCCTCATTGACTAAACTGTGTTTCACCACTGGGATTTAAAGCAACTGCACAATCTAGGTTAAAGTGTGTGTTTGACCTGGCTAGAATCACAAACTGTGAAAAATAACCGTTCTAGAGCTGAGGAGTGAATATTCAAGCTGTATTTACAATGGTTTTGCTGGTAATATAATTAAGCAAAACTATGAATATTGCAATGATTTTATTTGTCCATTAAGTTGAGGATTTGTCATGAGACTAATTCGCCCCATTAGACACATGCAGGGCATATGATGTGAATCAGTTCAAACAGCCTATTTAAGTGAACTGATTCAAAACGTATGATTTTATGATTCATTTGCATTAGCACACAGTTATATTGTTTCAGCCTATCTTGATAAGTGCTATAAGAACTGTAACCATCAGAGAGAAGAACTTCAAATATTATGAATTATAATATTCATTATAATTAAATAATATATAGTTATTGTATTCTGTGCATGTGTGTCTATATGTTTATGCATGGCGGGTGTGGGTCTATGTTTGCAATAGGCTAGAAAAGAAGACAAGTAGCCTACTTCTGTTTGTGTCAATAACAGCATAAGAGCCCTTAGAACTGTGCACAGTGTTTTATTGACATTACCTTCCTTGCAGATCGATAGTGGGTCGTTGGAAATGCCAAAGAAGATGACAGCTAGCTGCTGGATGATCTGTCTGTTTCTGCTGGGATCTGTCACAGAGGTGAAAGATTTTTTGCCGCATCATTTTTATAAACATGTATAAGATTTCTAGTTTTAAAATATGGAGTGCTGCAGTGATAATGTATTTAGGATTTTTTCATTGGCTTTCGGATTATTGCAGTTAATAAGCTCTGTGACCAATAAAAGTTCATAATGCTTATGCATTTTGTTCATCGTGATAATCTTCACAAATTAATGTCACCATCACTAAGCTTCTGACAACTCTTTAATTCCTTATTTAAAAAACATTTTTTCCTGAAGGTTTGAGTTGCTAGAATGTGATTATGAGGCTGTAAAAGCGAACTAGTTGAGTAAATGAGTTTACCTGTTTGGAGCAGGGTTATTATAGTTTACTAAAATTAAAAGTGAAAGTAAAATTAAAACCATAATATACATTTTAGTTACTTAAAATAAACATTAACTGAAATATTACTTTTTTTGCTAGCTGCAAAGGCAACACTTTTTTTTAGTTTAAATATATATAACAATGAAAAACTATAAAGACATAAAAAATAACTACTAATAATGACAAAACACACAAAAAAATACTATATACACTGAACAAAATTATAAACGCAACACTTTTGTTTTTGCCCCCATTTTTCATGAGTTGAACTCAAAGATCTAAGACTTTTTCTATGTACACAAAAGGCCTATTTCTCTCAAATATTGTTCACAAATCTGTCTAAATCTGTGTTAGTGAGCACTTCTTCTTTGCCGAGATAATCCATCCACCTCACAGGTGTGGCATATCAAGATGCTGATTAGACAGCATGATTATTGCACAGGTGTGCCTTAGGCTGGCCACAATAAAAGGCCACTCTAAAATGTGCAGTTTTATCACACAGCACAATGCCACAGATGTCGCAAGTTTTGAGGGAGCATGCAATTGTCATGCTGACTGCAGGAATGTCCACCAGAGCTGTTGCCCGTGAATTGAATGTTCATTTCTCTACCATAAGCCGTTTCCAAAGGTGTTTCAGAGAATTTGGCAGTACATCTAACCGGCCTCACAACCGTAGACCACGTGTAACCACACCAGCCCAGGACCTCCACATCCAGCATCTTCACCTCCAAGATCGTCTGAGACCAGCCACCCGGACAGCTGCTGCAACAATCGGTTTGAATAACCAAAGCTGAAGTGCAGTACTAAATGAAAAAAAATATGATCTTTGATCAAAATTAGAAAAACTTACACATCATCATCCTGTTCAAAAGTTTACACCCCCCGGCTCTTAATGCATCGTGTTGCTTTCTTGAGCATCAGTAAATGTTTTCACCTTTTGTAATTGTTATGTATGAGTCCCTCAATTAAATTAAATTAATTTAAATTAATGCATTTAGCAGACGCTTTTATCCAAAGCGACTTACA
>NW_015549577.1:727539-750813 GCF_001515605.1 Sinocyclocheilus anshuiensis
CTGCTAACGCAATGCCCTACCACTGAGCCACAGGAACAATTGTCCTCAAGTTTGAAAAGATGGATCTCAAAATCATACAGTCACTGCTGGAAAGCGGTCAAATATGCAGAAGATGCTGGAAAACCAAAGAATGTGCAGGAGCTGGAGGATTTTTCTGAAGAACAACAGGCAGTTGAACTGGTCAGGACCAACAAGGGACTCATGAACAACTATCACAAAATATAAAAACAGTCGTGGATCATCCAGGAAATGACACGCAGTATTAAAATTCAAGGGTATGGAAACTTTTGAACGGGGTCATTTTTATAAATTCAGTTATTATTTTGTCTTGTGGAGTATATATAAACATCCGTTATGTGAAATAGCTTATTCAAGACAGTACTAAATAAAAAATAACATACGATTTTCATGATCCCTCTTATTTTGTGAAAATTATGAACATTTTGCATATTTTTCAAGGGGTGTGTAAACTTATGTGCACAACTGTATATAGTGTCTGTAGTTAAAGAACAACCACATAATGCAGTACTGTCTCATACATCTAAGGAAAGAAGCTTGATTAAGATGATTGCTTGTGAAATTAGCCTGTTCTCAGACATTACTTTTCTAATTTGCCTGTTGTTTGTAGTTCATTGTTTTAGCCAGTCCTGAGGTAAACGAAAGCCAGCAACAACATCCTCAAAATGTGTACCATGACATCGGTGTTACCAGAAACAAGATTGTGACGGCACAGTTCGAGTGCTATCAGAAGATTATGAAGGACAACAGTCAAGACAAAAGAGGTAGACACATTACATACCTGTATTAGAGTTTTTACAAGACTGAGATCAAGTTGTATTATTATGTGTCCTGACAAAGCTGATATGTGTAATTTCAATGTTAAAACATGTTTAAACACTGTAGCACAAATGTGTTGTGCAAAATTTATAATATATAACAATAATAATTCAATTTGATTTTCAATAACCCCCTCATAGAGTATGTATTGCAAACTGTGACAGTAGTTTTTGTCAGCCTGTCTAATTAGTACAGCAAGAACACACAAAGTCTCAGGTGGCTCATATTCATTCTGTTAGGAAGAGTGCATTTGGCCCCACTGGGTGGCAGGACAGCTGTGAAATATTAGCTCTGTTCCAAAACCTAGTAGAACTTAGCATCCTAAACAAGACACAACTGATTTGGAATGCTTTCCATAGGCTGCAGCACACCTATAGCTCATAGGGGACTAGGTTTTGGAACAGACTGATAGAACTAAGAATAGTGGTAATGAAAATAACAGGAAGTTACAGTTTCCAAGTCTCCATAGAAACCAATAAATGTTTTGGGGTTTTTCCCCCCGTATCTAGCTGGCCCGGTGTGCAACAGGACCTGGGATGGATGGTTGTGTTGGGACGACACAGAGGCTGGTGTCACCTCTGAGCAGCACTGCCCTGACTATTTCCAGGACTTTGACCCTACAGGTGAATATCAGAGTTCAGTATAAGGTTCTTTTCACCTATATAAGGTTCAATGTAAGTGCTTTCCACTCACCTGCCTAATACGTCATTGTCAGTTTTTCCGCTCTATTACCCCTCATTGTCAAATCATGCTAAATTCATAGGCTAAATGGCTATTAAAACGCTTATAAGACTTTTTTTTTGCCCTGAAGTAAGAAATGGTGAATGGATTAGCTTCTTTTCAATATTAAAGACATTTTCATTTTTATTTTAACCACTTAAAAAACATAAACAGAACTAAACGAACACATCCAGACACTTATAACAATAGAAAAAAATACATGAAGAGAGAAAAAGGGGTGATTTTTTTTATTATTAAAAAAATTGGATTAGTATTAAATTAATTCAAATGAATGAATAACATTTTCCACGTTCAATTTTGTATGAAAGTTATTTACTTTCTAACATTAATCTTAAAAATTGCTTGGAAAAATAGCAATAATATATTATAATAAATAAATACTTTAGCTACTATTTTGCTCTACAAAAAAAACCCCAGCAGAAACAGTGCTTTTTTAACAATTTAACCACTTATAACATTTAAATAACCAAACGACAGGACAAAAATGCATGGAGAAGAAAAAAAAGAGGAGAAAAAAAGATATATTCATAAAAAAATGTGTTACAATAAAAGATACAATAAAAATTACAATAAAAAACTATTTAAAAAAAATGTAATTAAAGAATAAATAAATAAAGCACAACATAAATACAAGACAGGAGTATTATGACATACCATGTCTCAAAATGTTGCTAAGAGAAGCAAATATTATCAAGATGTCTGAAGTCTAGACATGGTGAAAAGCTTCAGTCGACAAACAAATGAAGCTGTTCCCTATGTCTCTGGACTCCATACTGATGCTCCTCTTAGTAACACGTTTTGGTTTAATTCTGGTTCTTTGCAGAAATGGTCACCAAAATATGTACAGAAAGCGGGCGGTGGTTCTTGCATCCTGAGAGTAACCGCACATGGACAAATTTCACCAGATGTAATTTGCTCACTACTGAAGGACGCAGGGTATGAGCATGAACACTATAAACACTTGAGATGAATATAAACACACATTTGAATTGGCTTGCAGAATTCAACACTTCATGACTCTATTGTTTGTGTGATTGCAGACCGCAATGAATTTGTTCTACTTGGCGCTAATAGGTCATGGGCTCTCTTTAACATCTTTGTTAATCTCACTAGGCATATTCTTTCATTTCAAGTAAGTGCAAATGTCTCTTAAACTACTGTATTCATGTTTTAACGGTTTATCACAATTATTTATTGTCATTTTGCTATCTTTTTTGTGCTTATAGGAGTTTGAGCTGCCAGAGAATTACCCTGCACAAAAACCTTTTCTTGTCCTTTGTATTAAACTCCATCATCACTATCATTTGGTTAACAGCAGTGGCAAACAACCAAGAACTGGTTCAGGAAAACCCAGTAAGTAGTGTGTACTGACAGTAACTTAGTTCACCAAAAAGAGAATAAAGAAATTGTCATTTTAAATCTGTGAATTGAGAATATTTTACAATTCAAACAATTCTGATTGCGAGAAAAAAGCCAGAATTGTGAGATATAAACTCAGAATTGCAAGGAAAAAGTCAGAATTGTGAGAAAGCCGCAAATACTTTAGTTTTTAACCCATTGGCGGAAAACAAATTTCCACACAATCCTGTATGCTTTTTTTCCCCCTGTGGAAATCAAAATGAGAATTTTTGGATAATAATTTTGCATCTATTGCCATACAATGCAGACTAACCAGTTATTGAACAAAAGGGTGAATAAATAATGACAGTATTTTCATTTTTCTATGATAATTTTAAAGCATTACAGCATGTCACCAATCTGCTGTGCTAATCATCATTAAATGTCCATGTTGCTTCTGTTCAGATCAGCTGCAAAGTATCCCAGTTTATCCACCTGTACATCTTTGGCTGCAACTACTTCTGGATGCTTTGTGAAGGGATTTACTTGCACACACTCATTGTTGTGGCAGTTTTTGCTGAAAAACAGCATTTAATGTGGTACTACCTTCTTGGATGGGGTGAGTTTTCGAATAAATCAAAGCAATTTATTCACAGCATTAATTGCACAAACTAAATCTAACCTCTTTCAATCTCACAGGTTTCCCACTTATACCCGCTACAATACATGCAGTAGCCAGAAGTTATTACTACAATGATAAGTGAGTATACTTGTTCTGTAGCTTTAAGTTAAATTTGTAATTATTATTGCTAATGTAGGAGATCATAGTGAGATTACAGTTTTTGTAATTTGTACTCTTATAAAAATGCAAATCATTTTTCTTAAGATTCTTACCTAAATCCATGTGAAGTAAAGCAATTATTGTACAAAATAACACTCCTGTTTAAGGATCCATATCAAACGTTTGGCTAATCCTTTCTTTCCTAATCCACAGTTGTTGGATCAGTTCAAGCACTTCTCTGCTATACATTATTCATGGCCCTATCTGTGCAGCACTGCTGGTAAGACATCTGGATGTTTTTGTCCTTTTTGTTTCCAAAACGTATCTTTTTGTGGAACATTAATTCTAATCTTTTTGTATTTATTGTGCAAATTACATCCAGAAGTTTGTATTTGCCCATCTGAATTTGTTTGAGTAGCAGAGCACAATGTTTATATGTATCAGTACATCAAAAAGAAGACTAGGATGTTTACTATTTTCCTCCTGCATTATCGACACACTGTTTTCCTGTTTAACACTGTAAAGCTGCTTTGACACCATCTGTATTGTATAAAGCACTATATACAGGTGCATCTCAATAAATTAGAATGTCGTGGAAAAGTTCATTTATTTCAGTAATTCAACTCAAATTGTGAAACTCGCTTCTTTTTCTTCCACACTTTTTCCTTCTACTCATGCTTGGATACAGCACTCTGTGAACAGCCAGCTTCTTTGGCAATGAATGTTTGTGGCTTACCCTCCTTGTGAAGGGTGTCAATGATTGTCTTCTGGACAACTGTCAGATCAGCAGTCTTCCCCATGATTGTGTAGCCTAGTGAACCAAACTGAGAGAACATTTTGTAGGCTCAGGAAACCTTTACAGGTGTTCTGAGTTGATTAGCTGATTGGCATGTCACCATATTCTAATTTGTTGAGATAGTGAATTGGTGGGTAATTGTTAAATGTGAGCCAAAATCATCACAATTAAAAGAACCAAAGACTTAAACTACTTCAGTCTGTGTGCATTGAATTTATTTAATACACGAGTTTCACAATTTGAGTTGAATTACTCAAATAAATGAACTTTTCCACGACATTCTAATTTATTGAGATGCACCTGTAGATGAAGGTGACTTGACTTGATCCTAAAGCGATTTTAAGTTACCTACATCTCACAGAAACTCTCTTCTGACATCTGCCAGCCAGCTGGGATCTTTTTGTTTTGCGTTTGCCATTCATCTTGCCTGTCCTTCCAGGTGAACTTATTCTTTCTGCTAAACATCGTACGAGTTCTCATCACCAAACTGAAAGTGACGCATCATGCAGAGTCTAGTCTGTATATGAAAGCTGTCCGCGCCACGCTCATTCTGGTTCCACTGCTGGGCATCCAATACGTTCTCCTCCCATACAAACCTGGGGGACGCGTTTCTGCTGAAATCTACGACTACATTATGCATATCCTAATGCATTATCAGGTAAAAAGCAGACACATTTGTTTACGGTCACTCTCATTCTAGAATCTTACAGATACATTCAGGGCCCAAAATTAACTTTTTGCCACATCTGCCAATGCCTAAAATATAATTTCAATAAAAAAAAAACAATCATGCAAAATGTATACTGCATTATACAGTATATATTGTATATTGCGATTTTATAAATATACAATACATTCATACATTTGGGGTCAGTATGACTATAGTTTTGAAAAGGGTCTCTTACAAGGGGGCAGTGTGGCCTAATGGTGGGGGGAGTGAATTTACAGCGCTCTCTTCCACCCTCAATACGACTGAGGTGAGACCCTTGAGCAAGGCCCCGAACCCCCAACTGCTCCCCGGGTGCCGCAGCAAAAATGGCTGCCTACTGCTCTGGATGTGTCTGAGTATGGGTCACCATACTTGGCCACATGTCACGTCCTTTCCTTTCCTCTCCTCATCTAGGCTGCATTTATTTGAACAAAAATACAGGAAAAACAGTAATATTGTGAAATATTATTACAACTGAAAATAACTGCTTTCTATTTAAATATATTATAAAATGTAATTTATTCCTGTGATGGCAAAGCTGAATTTTCAGCATCATTCCTCCAGTCTTCAGCTTAATATTTTTGTGGAAACAATGATACAGTTTTTTTTAAGATTCTTTGATGAATAGAAAGTTAATAAGAACAGCAGTTATTTTAAATAGAACCCTTTTGTAAATGTATTTAGTCACTTGATCAATTTAAATTCTTTCTGAATAAAGGTATTATTTTCTTTAAAAAAAATAATAAAACTATATAGAGAACTAAATTTTAAATAAAGAGAAAAAACTAAATAATAAATAACTAATAAATAAATAAACTAAAACAAATAATAATAAATAATAAAGAAAAGTAAATAAATAATTTTAAAACAGCTTCTCACTCAAATTGTTATACAGTATATATTATGAAAAATAAATAAATCAGGGGAAAAAAATATTTTCACTAATGGTCTTTTGGACCTTGCTATACTTGTTGTCACTGGAGTTCTGAAAGTTTAGGCATCCTAGATAAACATCTGAGATAAGCTAAATTTTCCACTGAAGCAAAATTCAGTAAAACAAAAAGATGTTTTCTTTAGTTGATGGTTTATGTTTCATGCCACTTATATCAGAAAGGGTCAGAATATCATTCTAAAAAAAATTGAAAGCCAATATTATGTTTTAGTTTCTAACTTTAAATACTTGCTGAAGTATAATAAATGACTTGCTGAATATTATTTCCACTGTTTACTCTGTATGTTTACTCTGTATTTTCCGCTTGTGGAGTGCTTGATTTTGAGCATAGGTGCATTTATTATTACTACAAGATATGATTTCCCAATCTCTTTGTCTCTTTGACTGGCAGAAGCTCAACAGCCTATAATTAAGTTTACTTTTTCATTAGTGACTTAAAAAGCTTGTAAACCAAATGACAACATCTTTCAGCTCTGTAGATATTAGCCAGAGGAGAAAACTTGTCACTTTAGAAATCCTGCTATTAATTACTCACCCTCATATTGTTCCAAAATGCTATGCCGTTATTTATTTATTTATTTTTCTGTGGTAAACAAAAGAAGAGTTTTCACTCAGGTATTTTACAGTGTAAGTCATTATTCACAGATATTCTTGATCTCAATTGAGTTATACTGAAAAAACAGCTGGAAATAACACAAGGCAGAAAGTTTTTTTGAGGTGAACTATTTATTTACAGAAGCCATTGTTAGGATCAGGTCACTTGCCTCCTAAAAGTCTGACTCTTGAACATTTATTTTGAGATGGGTAGGTGTTCAGCAGCAAGAAAATAATCATCTGTAGTCTGTTGTGAAGAAAACAGCAAAGTGAGAAGCCTTGGACAGCTGGTACTGCTAGACCTAGCTGAATCGGCACAATGAATAATGCAACAAAACAGGCGTGTCATCCCAGATGACTCTCTGTGCACATCAAGAGCACTCGCTCTGCCAAAATGTGTCAAAACACAAGGGAGAACAGTACTCGTCGCCATCTGAGAAACGATTAGTGAAGAGGTTGTGATATAGGAGATTATAGTTTAGCAGTGCAAGATAGCAGTTCATGCTGATTTACTGCTGATGTGCATTTCTGATTTTATTTTTAAGGGACTGTTGGTGGCCACAATCTTCTGCTTTTTCAACGGAGAGGTAAGTGTTTACCCAGCTAAAATGAAAAGTTTCATTCCCCCCATTGGGCGTTAAATGGCGGCGATGGTGGCTATGGAGAGACATTTGTGGGTTAACCTCGCGGCCATCGGGAAGAAAGAGAAAGACTTTCTTCTTGATGCTCCGCTTTCGCCGACCAGAATTTTTGGCACTTCCGTCGAGGCAGTTGTGGAAAGGTTCAGGGAGGCGAAGGCACAATCGGCAGCCTTCAGGAAATTCATTCCCCGGTGCTCCAAATCCTTTTTGAAGGGGGATGATTGGTCTAGGGCTGAGGCTCATAGACAAGATCAGAAATCTAGCATCGCTAACCGCGCCCCTCCTCCCTCTAGGAGTTGGCGAGGAAAGCCTACCGCTGACAGGGGAAGAAGTGATCTCGGGAACGTGCTGAATAAGAGGCGCGGTTATCCTCTGTGTCCCGACGCCCGGCGCGTCCTGATCATCTTTCTCCCTCGACCTCCTCTCCCCCCCCACCGCCTTGTGTTATTGACCACTGCTTGCATCAGGCTCTGACTTTGGACTAATGATGTTTATATATATTCGCTGCAAAGTGAATTTTTTACTGATGGTCTGAAATCTCCCTCTTGTGAGTTTCTGGTCAATAACACAATGGCGGCTAGCCTAAAGTGGACTAGACCTGGTTTAGGGGATCTTTGTATGATGGCCATCTGAGAATGGTCATATTCCAGCCTTGTTGTGGCCGGGTAGGTTTACTGTAGATACAGCCATCTGAGGCTGGCTGTATGTTTATCTGCAATTAACCCTTTCCGCATTATAGCTATCTGTGGATGGCTGTTTGGTAGCGGTGCTGTTGCCACCTTTTGGATTTATCTATACAGCCATGGCTGGTGGTATTGCAGTGGTCCCCTTGCCAGGAGAGATATCTTTTTGAGGATAAGCTGTCTGCAAGCTCGGCCCTACTCTAGTTGAGTGGTGGTTTCTTTAAAAGCCTGTGCCCGGACAGTGCTGTCTCCCCTCTTGGGGTTAAGTAGACAAGCCCATTTCTATGGTCTGGTAGTTCGGTCAGTCCTGCTTCTGGTAGCTCCTTCCTGTGTGACATAGCTATCTGAGGATATCTATGTGTTAGCTCAGTTACCGCTCCCTCTTCGAGGGTCTTTAATAGTGGTCTCCTGAGCCATTGCCTATACAATGCTATCTCCCCTGTTAAGGGAGCAAGTAGATAGTCCACTCTTTGTGGTTTGGGCAGCTTATTCAACTACAGCTACCTGAAGCTAGCTGTGTTTTAATGCAGTTGCACTGAGCCCGCTCCTGGGGTGTTTTTTTTCCTGGATTTCAGCTATCTGAGGATAGCTGTGTGCTAGCTCAATGGTTGCTCCCCTGTTTAGGGTTTTAAGTAGCAGTCTTTGAGCCATTACCTAGACAGTGTTGTCTCCCCTCTTTGGGTCATAAGTAGACAGCCCACTCTGGTGGTCTGGGTAGTTTTTCAGTCAGTTCCCTTCTTACACCTTCCTAAGTACATATATATATATATTTATGGGGCGGTGACTGCTCCCCTTTTTAGGGTCTTTAAGTAGCGGTCTCTTTGAGTCCTTGCCTAGACAGTGCTATCTCCCCTGCTAGGGTAGTAAGTAGATAGCCCACTCTTTATGGTCTGGGCAGCTCTGTAGGAAGGCTGTATAAGCTCTGACACGGATTGAGGACCTCCTTGGTATAGAGGGTGGTTATATTCCAGCCATTGGTATGGCGGGAGGGGCTTACCTGAATACAGCTATCTGAGGCTAGCTGTGCCCCACTATGTCTATGCGCCTATGGAGTGGCCCTTTTTTCCTAGAGCCTATCTATCTTAGGGTGCCTTCACACCTGTAGATCGATTGCTTTGTTCCAAAACAGGGATTAAAATTATTACAATGTTGCTTTTTATTCTTGGAGAGGTTCGCTTTCACACAGCAAAGTTTCTAAACAGACCAAATTTGTTAATACAAGTCACGCGCAAGTAAACTGTTCTCTCATTGGTCAAAGTTCCATGGTTTATTTTCCGGGATTCCATTAGCTGTCACGGCTGTCCATCCGTCAGGATGGAATGACAACAGTTTTGCGGGCTTATTGTTGTTGTTTTTTTGTAGCTGTCATTATATTAATTTATCATTTTGAGCAGGAGTCCAGGATTCATCGGGAAAACATTTTTAAAATGCACCTACTAGGAAGAAGAGCGATAATACGGCATTATAAAATGAAAAAGTGCGCTTTGATTTTGAATGGTGAAGACGTGCTCACCAACAGACATTAACAGGTTCATTTTGAAGTATTAGCAAAACAACAAAGTTAATGCTTTTATACAAAGTATAATTACCCATTATACATTGTGATATAGCCTGGTTCGGCGGTGACTGCTCCCCTTTTTATCTGAGGATATCTATGTGCTAGCTCAGTGACTGCTCCCCTCTTAGGGTCTTTAAGTAGCGGTCTCTTTGAGCCCTTGCCTGGACAGTGCTTTCTCCCCTGTTTGGGTAGTAAGTAGATGGCCCACTCTCAGTGGTCTAGGCAGCTCTGTAGGGAGGCTATCTTATGTCATGTCATTCTGGTCCACAAGCCTTCATAAGACCTTAGGGGCATTGCTATCCGAGGATAGCCATGTTCTAGCTCAGCCAGCCCTTCCTGGGTACGTAGTTATCTGAGGATATCTATGTGCTAGCTTAGTGACTGCTCCCCTCTTAGGGTCTTTAAGTAGCGGTCTCTTTGAGCCCTTGCCTGGACAGTGCTTTCTCCCCTGTTTGGGTAGTAAGTAGATGGCCCACTCTCAGTGGTCTAGGCAGCTCTGTAGGGAGGCTATCTTATGTCATGTCATTCTGGTCCACAAGCCTTCATAAGACCTTAGGGGCATTGCTATCCGAGGATAGCCATGTTCTAGCTCAGCAGTTACTTCCCTTTGGGATCTCTGAGTTCCTTTGGAGGGTTTCTGTTATCCTCTTCAGTGGTCTTATGTGTCCAGGCTAGTTCTGCTCATATAGCATAGCCATCTGTGATAGCTGTGCGCTTAACTTGGGTGGGATGTTTCCTTTATTCGGATTCCCCGTTTCTGCCAAGTTGCGTGAGTGGCCCGTGGCGTCAGTGGCATGGCCCCTTTCTGAGGAAAGGCTTGGTGTATGTATGTCACCTCTTTGGTGCTCCTCCACCAGGTGGACAGGTATACGCCTCAGCACGGCTTGGTTGGATTGTGTTCCCCATAGTGCCCCCTAGGGGGCGCAGCGTTGAGTTCCCTAGAAGGGGAACATCTCGGGTTACGCATGTAACCATGGTTCCCCGATAGGGAACGAGATGCTGCGTCCCCTTGCCATGCCTTCGGCCTGCCTGTTGACGTCTCCTTCAGACAGCTAAGTGGATGACTTATTCGGCAGGTGCCCTTTTATACTTTCGGGAATCCCGCCTATGACGTCATGGGCCAGGTGGGCCAATAGATTGGCATGGTTTCACACATGCTTCAGACCCCAGTCATGCAGACTGCATTCCCCATAGTGCCCCCTAGGGGGCGCAGCGTCTCGTTTCCTCTCGGGGAACCATGCAGAGCAGTGCATTTTGTAACCCGACACATTTTATAATATATGTTTTGAGTTTTGTTTCAGTACTGTTTTAGCACTGATGGCAGACTTAATTTGTCATTAATAAACTCTCAAACTATCGCTTGGTTTGTGTTCCAGAGAAAATAATCAAATTAGATTATGTACATTTGTATAGTAATTATTTAAATTACAATATGCAAAAATATATATTACCATATGGTTAAGCAACATCCCGTGTTATTTTAGTATCACTGAGACACTATTATAGCAATCATTTTGTTGTTTTTGTCATTTTTATTAGTATTTGTTTTTTATTGTCTGTATAGTTTTTCTTTATTTTTATTTCAGTGTCCGTTTTAGTTATTTTAGTATCAAGTTAAACTAAATGAGAAATGTTACCTTTGCAACTTTTTATGTAGTTTATTTCAGTTCTAATTTATTTAAATTTTGAGTTTTTCATGGTTTTAGTTTTATATAACTACAAATATTATATTTTGTTGTTTGCTAAATTTAATTATTAATATAAAAAAACAAAAACAACTTCAAACAATGATTAAATTAATGGTATGATTTTGGTCACTACACCCTCCCCGAAATTTTACTATTTTATGTTTTTTATGCACTAGTTTATGTTATTTTGTAAAACTAAAATTAAAAGTGAACTGTTAAAGGCTCAGCCAAGGAGGTAATGGATTATTTATGCTGCATTACTAGTGATTTCTGTTGACTGAGCAGATCATCTGTCCATAACATCCTCAGGTCCAAGCGGTTTTGAGAAGGCACTGGAATCAGTACCGCATACAGTTTGGAAGCACAATCATACATTCTGATGCTCTGAGGTCTGCGTCGTACACTGCATCCTCCATTACGGAGGTCCAGGGCTGTTACAGCATCGACGGCCACACAGAACACTTGAATGGCAAAAACTGCCATGACACTGACAGCAGCACCTTAAAACCAGAGAATCCCTTTGCCTGATGCCACTGAATGTGGCAGTATGCCGCTTTCAAAAATAAATAAATAAACTGTTGGATATAGCGACAGCTGTCACATGGCTGACTTGGACCTTTTTACCCATAATTCACTGCTCTATCTCTCTGAAGGGTGGAGAACAGGCATTTCTCCTAGAATTTACACTGAAAAACATTTTGCTACCTTCATTTAATGTTAAGTGGATATAAGCATTACTGGCCTGGTCCTTGTACTTTACAGTATTTTAGTTTGCGCAACTGCTGTGCGCAGTGGAATTAAGTGTAAATATTCAGTTCTTTTGTCAGATTTCATGTGTAATGCACTTCTTTGTCTTATATTTGTCCCTGTGATGATAAAAATGAATTATAAATCTAATCCAAATGATGACCACACTAATAGGAAATTTATATTTAAAAAAAAACAAAAAAAAAAAACACTGTATGTATGTTGAAACATAAAAAAATGAAGAGTGCCCAAAAGCCAGTGCCACTTTTTCTTTTATAATAATGACTTGGGGTAAATCTTCTATTTTCCTGTGCAGACCGTATTATAACCAATTATTGTTCATCTTGACAATAACTATATTGAAACTTTGAAGATTTAGTATTATTAGTATGCTCTATTTTAGTCGCTAATTTATTTGAAGGATTCAACGTAAATCACAGCACTTCACATCCATTATTTGACACAGATCACAGATAGTGTGAGTATTCTGTATAATAATTCATAAACACCTGTTTTAGGGACCCCTAAAAATGACACTGGAGATTGAACCAGAATTTATGTAACATTTCTAGGTTTAGTAAGAACTCCGTGTGAAGCATTACAGTACAAAAACATGCTTACCACTTTATTTAAAATATATTTCTCAACTTATATGCTTATTTTTTCACAATTAAATTTATACTACACGTGCCACATTTTCAGTGTTTTTTGACTTCATATTTCTTAACATGCTTGTGCTCAGTCATGTATGTTTCTTTACATTGCTTTTGTGAAATAAGGTACAATAATCCGCCACCTAGAGTGTTACTCAGGAACTTTTCCTATAACATGCTTGGAGAGTTTGAGATCTCACTCTCTTGTGTCAAAGGCAGGGATTCCTTTCACCCACTCTACCTAAATTCAATTACATTCCATATGATTTGAATAATGTACCCACTATTCATTTCCTTTGATGTCACAGCGTTACCTAAACTCACTCCATTTTAGACTTCTGACAATCAACAATCCGACAACCAGTTTTCATAATGCTTAAAGAAATAGTTCACCCAAAAAGGAAAATTGCCGTTATTTACTTGCCTTCATCTCCTTCCAAATCCGTATGTGGACAAAAGTAGAATTTCCGATTAATCTGACTCCCCTCTTTCCAAGGATAGCTTGTAGTGGCCACATCTGTCAAAAAAAAAAGTTATATAAATATTACCGCTTCTGACTCATACACTATATTCTAAGCTTTCAGAAGTCATACAATATTTAAATTTTAATCTGTTCATTTTACATGACAGACTGAAATGTAAGTCAGTATTCACTGTGAGTTTTATTATATAAATTGTATATTTTATAAATTATTCTTTTGGATCGGTTCTGTTCAGTGAGCCAATTTATGTGGTTCGCACATATGTGAAAACAAGCTTGCATATTATTTTTGGGTGAACTAATTTAATTCCTGCTTTTGTCCATATGCATATTTAAACTGTGAACAGAATTGTTGACAACGTTACAAATGCGGGAATGTGCTAGTACTAATGATGTAATTATTATATTCTTAGCTGTAATCACATTTGAATATTTTATGGGGGTGTGCATAATATCGCTTTGTACTGCAGACATGATTTGTGTGCATTTCTTCCACCCTAAACAGGAACGTGACTCATTCTGGATTCAGAACAAATCAGTATTAATATTGCAAATCACAGCACTTCACAGCATGTAAACAAATGCCAATCAAACATCCACTGTATCATTTCATCAGGTTTTCATCATCAGACTCAACACAATATTCTTTACCTTGAATGTCATTTATTTTTCATGAATGTGTGCCAATTACTGTTGCTCATAATGCTTCTTCATATTTCTGTTGTGTTGTCTGTGATCATTTGTGTTTCAGTGAAAATAAAACACTCACTGCAGGATGGTTTCATATGTTTCATACACATATTTGCTTGTCGTTTTTTGACCTGGTATTTAAGGTTGTACTTTGTGTGAAAGTAAATTTTGCTTTCCAAGTTGTATTGTGTATATGCTGCTCCTAAATTTAACCACTTCAGATGTTCTTTTCTGTATGAATGTAATTTGTCTTTTGTTCTCTTGAGGTGTATTTATGTAACATTTATTCCATAAAATGTGGGCAGTGTTGCAATCATGTGTATCGTATTATTCTGTAAGTATAGATGATTATTTCAAGTGTCCTGTTGGCGTGTTAATATTGTGTGTTTCATTCAAAGCACTGGGGTGGGGATGAGATGTTGGTCAAAACATAAAAGCACATCAAAGTTTCCACTCTTCACAATGAAGAGGATTGAAGCCAATTTACTTCAATTCCAAGGGCAATCTAATGACGTCCATTCGCAAAGACATGTTCGGCATCAAACATGTCCTTCAACTGCCTTCAATCGAGTGCATTTTTAATGAGGTGGCTTAAGAACACGGACACACAATACTTTAGGAACCAGAAGGACTTTCCTCTCTAAAAGCTAAAGCCAATTTTTCTAGATGACCACTGCTCTGTAAAATAGCGAGTCTAACAACAACTATGCTACATTTCAATCAAATATCTATGTCTGCCTATAAAAAAAGAAAAACAGTATATAGTTATATAGCCAAGTTACTGAAAAATGAAAAGTTGCTAAAATTGTACTCAACCTCAGGCCATCCAAGAGATAGTCGGTTTGTTTCTTTATTGGAAGAGATTTGGGAGAAATGTAGCATTACATCACTTGCTCAACAAGAGATTCTCTGCAGTGAATGGGTGCCGTCAGAATGAGGGTCCAAACAGCTGATAAAAAAACATTACAATAATCCACAAGTTATCCACGGTCCATCAGTTAGCATATTGGGAAGGGAAAAGTTTGTTCACTTCTGGTCAAAGTACCAGTCTATAATACAAAAACGCTTCCTCCAGTGAAAAAGTCCATCCCCTGTTGTCCCCTCACATCAAAATCCACCGATATATTTGTCTAGAACTGTTTTGAACTGTTTTTACTTGTAAATTGTGCTTGATGTGTGAATATTTCTCTCCTGATTCAGACTCGATTACTTTTTCTCTGCAGAAAGCAATATTATGGATAGAGGACTCTTATTACTCTTACTGTATTAGCCAGAAGCAATGGTTTCAAGTTTTAAAAGTCTTGATGGATTTATTTTCAAACTTGCAACTTTTTGCTTAACAATAGCTACATTAACTGATGGACTGGAGTGGTGTGGATTACTTGTGGATTATTGTGATGTTTTTATCAGCTGTTTGGACTCCCATTCGGACGGCACCCATTCACTGCAGAGGATCCACTTGTTGAGCAAGTGATGTAAAATTTCTCCAAATCTGTTCCGATGAAGAGTTAAACAATGGAAAACAAAATGTAAACAGTAAAAATAAGATGATGGTATAGCTGCTTCATTGTCAAGTCAAGTCACCTTTATTTGTAGCGCTGTACACAATACCGATTGTGTCAAAGCAGCTTTACAGTGTCAAACAGGAAAATAGTTTGTCAATAATGCAAGAAGACAATAACAAAGAGTTCTTTTTCCAGCTAAAGTCTGTTCATTGCTGAATTCCTACCTGCTAGTGTAAATTTACAAAAGTAAATGTCTGGACTGCATGTCATCAGATATTTATGAGAACTAAAGGGCATCATGCTGTGAGTAAAGACTACAGAAAAAGTTCTACCTAGGAAGTATTGGCCCACCAGATGTTTCCTCTGACATGCCCCAGTGCAGTATTAAATTGACAAAATATGTTGTCCACCATCTTGGAAAGCATTAAGTAAATGGGGCAATCCCAGAGAGCACTCAGCACTGTCTTTACAAGGCTCAAATGGAAAACAAACTATGAAACAGTTGTATGACAGAACGAAAAAAAAACTGCCTTTGGGACATGAGGCCATCAATATAATTCAGTCTGAAATGTTATACTTTGGTGCCCATTTTCCTGTAGCTTGAACACTGAAGAGAATGCGTTCACATTAACAAGGTTTTTCATTTATTCTGTTCCAACTCAACAGAATATGTTCAGTGTTCAAGCTAAAAGATGAAATCTCTCTCAGCACGTAGCATGGTGTCTAATCAAAGGGAAAGTCCACCGAAACTGAGGGCTGGCGAAACAGGTGGGCTAACATACCAAAGCACTTGACAGACAGGAGATAAGCATTCATTCCTCTGCCCACATGAATGTGTGTTCACTGTATGTTCTGCTTTATCCAAGACTTTCAACAGTGCCCTGCGTCATTGCCTTAAATAAATAGCATGCATCTGTTTTCAGGAAGATACGGCAGGCATGATGAGACGGTTCTGCCAGGTGAGGAATGCAGTTATGATGAGACTAGAAGGATTTTTCACTAAGAAGGTTAAGGGGGCAGGAACCAAAACATTCATAATTTAAGGTTAAAAACAAAGTCAGAGTATTAAAAACGTCACATTAGTACTCTTAATTGTCAACCTTGCCCTCTTTCTTCCATGAAACAGAAAATGAAATGTTAAGCAGAGCAGTCTAAATCGCCATCGTTTTTCTTTGTATAGAACCTAAAACTCAAAAACTCAGCCTAAGATCACAATTTGTGTTTCAAGGAAGAAAAGAAAATACCAAGATTCTAACAACATGGTAAGTAAAAGAGAATTTTCATTTCTGGAAATTAGTTTCACATAAGCAGGAACCATAATATTCAATAAAGGTCATTTAGCTGTAATGAACCGTTTCCATGTGCTTAATATGCTTTTTACAATGTTAAGTCACAATCTATTCCAAATGTATTTTGTGGATATCTTACATCATTTCTGTAATCGATGACAAGGCAAGGACATACAGAAAATGTCGGATAGAAAGGGTATGAAATATGAAAGACTACTTCCAGCTCCAGCTCTCTTGGGAGACTTTGCATATCACACTCACTGACTGCAAATGATGTTGTTTTAGTATATGGGGATAGTTTCATTAAATGCAATGTCTTTCAATAGCTTAACCCCAGAAAAAAAAACACACACACAATACTATACAGTATGTATTGTTCAAAGGCTACCTAAATACAATAAACAGTATTAGGAACTTATATTTCACCACAAAATCATAAGGGAAAAAAAAAAGCAAAATAGATATTGCTTACACAAAATACAGTAAAGGCATTTCAGGAATATATATTTTAGATTGTGAATTATCAAATTCATCACAATTAAGTATACCTATACACAAATTCTCATTCTCAATGAAAAACAACAACAGAAACCTCTTCATTCTTTACAACAACCCTTATTGTTATGTAAAGCAAAAAACTTTACATATTTGGAAATCATGGTGGTATCTTTATAAATCATAGTATTGCAGTATTTTTTTAGTGTAATAAACCTGGAGGGATCACGGTAATGAGAATTTGGTGGGAAAAGAGCTTAAAGATCATTCAAACAGACATTAACATAGACATTTGGACATGTTTTTGTCAGATTCACCAATGAAATATTTATAGAATATAAACAGTAGCATGATTAAAAATCCTATTTCACGGCCTATGAAAAGTAATGCTGCTGGAATATGAATTTAATTATTAACACTTTGTGATGATTTCTCTATCATGATATTTTGAATGTTTAATCATACAGCACAAGCCTTGACCTATACAAAATAAAAATGCAACCTATATTTTCCACTGCTGGCATACAAAGCTTAAACAGTGTAGAGATCAGTGTTGTAAAACTGACTTCATTTAATAGTTACCTTGGATACCTTTTAGCACTGCTGGGCCAAAATCAAATAAATGGAAATTGAAAAAGAAAAAGAAAAGCAGGATATTAACCAAATGCATTACAGTAAGCCACATCCACACATTCAACATGTAACCTTGAAAAGAGTGTTTGTACGCACCTGAATACTTCACCTAATCTATCTATGTTGATCTTTTTTATTTTTCCTTAATTAATCTATTAAACTGTCTTGATATTAACATCTCAAATCTCTCATTATGGAGATGCAACAACATTAGCATCCATGTTTCAAGATTACAGTTGGCCCTAAATTACCTAAATAGCAGGCTGGCCAGACTAATGGAATATAACACAGGGTGTAGGCTGCCCAAGGCCAATGTCACCTGCATTTAGCTTCAAAATATGATGAAAACATGCTTTTTACCAATTCACAGGTGGGTGAGTAACACTCTCTCATCCTCACGCATTCATGCGCCTAGGGAAAGTGAAACAGCGAATGGAACTCACACATAGAAAAGCCTATTCTTCTATTTGTTTATTTCTCTAATTGCACATATTCTTACATCACCAAAAATTATTATATTGTTGAAATGATTGCACATTTTCTTAAAACGATCATGACAAAAACAACATTCACGGTTCACTGCAACGCACATGTGACTGGCATTACATACAAATCTGCTTTAATTTCAATAGTGTAAACATTGCCATCTAAATATCCATTAAGATCAATCACATTATTTCATCTGGGAATATTCTGAACGACAGCATAACTTTCACTACAGCATAAAAGTCACTAACTAGACATCACAATAAAAATAAGACTCCAAAAAGACCCTGAAGGGACATCTATGAGAACATCCTTGGGTAGGAAATTGCAATTTAGCTGCACTGTTAAACTTTGAACTATAGCATTAACCTGCTGACATATGGCCAAGCTAAATATATGACTTCATGAGAAATTGGTTGACTGAGGACTACATCCAAAAAAGGCCGGAAGGAAATAAAAAAAAGTTCTATTTTATTCATATTAGTAGGGGGTGTTCAGTTTCAAACACATTCATGACGAATTCTTCAAAATGTATAAATAATTCAGGATCACCAAACTCAGACAAATTGTTTGACTTCAAAGTACATACTATGGTGTCCAGAAGCCCATTGCAGCCTGGGACACAGTGACCTGGGCAGTACAAATTTGTTCCGGAAACAAAGGCGCCAAACGTGTGTTTGTTCTATCTAATCAAGCTCAGGAAATGGACATACAGAGAGAGTCTTTACTCAATGAAAACAATCACTATGACCATCCAGACTGGTCCCTCCTCAGGAATGCTACCAGGATTTTATGGGAGCTGACTGTTCACTTGTACAATTTCCAGTTATCTGTAAAGTAAACAAGGCATTTGAATACGAGCTTCTTTCAAGGGAATAAGGGACTGTGGTGCTTTTGATGTGATAATGTAGTTATATCACTTGTTCAACTTCGAAAAACACACTGTTTTCAAGCAGGGCTAGTTTGGGACATCCAGACTCAGTTACAAAAAATAAATAAATAAATAGGGCAATACAAAAGAAATGGAGAAAACAACAACAAAAACATAATTGCTATTAATAAAAATAAATAATTACCACATTGTTGTGGTGTCTTACAATAAATAAATAAATAAATA
The DNA here is from genome assembly GCF_001515605.1 of Sinocyclocheilus anshuiensis. NCBI lineage: Eukaryota > Metazoa > Chordata > Actinopteri > Cypriniformes > Cyprinidae > Sinocyclocheilus > Sinocyclocheilus anshuiensis. The sequence continues at coordinate 746,954 of NW_015549577.1, forward strand.
GGTGTAGTTTACGCAAGCGCCGGAAGTGATCTCTCGCGCGTATACGTCACTCATTGTTTACACAGTACACAGTCATTGTAGGTACGACGGCTAATCAAAATGGTACTTACTTGCGCTTATCCGGATTGTTCAAACCGACTTAAAACTAAAAGGTTACGTTCTCTCGCGCGAACTCATTCGGGAGTGGTGACTTTCCACGCATTCCCAACTTCTGAGCCTGCTCGCCTGAAGTTATGGTTGATTGCTCTTCGGCTGGATATCAACACACCCATTAACGTAAACTACGCCAGAACGCGTACACACCTCACGCACCGGATGCCGTGCGCGCGCTCAAGGAAGTTGGATATAGTGGTGTATTAGAGGTAAAAAATGATATAAATACTGTTCGGTTTTGAGCAACTTGGAGTAAAGTATAACATTTCCTCCACAGATTTTTTAAATACCTTTAAATTCGGCATTTCGCAGTCTCTTTTATAGCAGGACAAACTTTATTTCAAAATTGATCAGAACTGGAAGAAGCCATGATTTCTGACAGTTCTCTTAAAGAGATTAATTTGAAGTTTTATGCTCTATTGCTCTACTCTGACGTCTCAGCTTATAATTCTCTGAAACTGTTGTGGGAATGGGATCTGGGGGTATCATTTAGGCCGGCAGATTGGACAAAGATCTGTCATGGAATTTTTCCAAATTGTACCTCAATTTCTTTACATGAACAAAATTTCATTTTTTTTCATAGGATCTATTTTACACTTTTTCGACTTCATAGGATGTTCCCTAGTTGCTCAAATCTTTGTTTTAAATATAAGACATTCAAGGGCACACTTTTTCATTTATTTTGGTCCTGTGATCGCATTCAGTCATTCTGTGATCCAGGAGATAACTGGTAAAAAAAATCATACTGTTCCCTTCATTTTATTTGCTGAACCACTCCTGGAAACATTTTTGATGCAGACACTAAATCTTTATTAACAATCCTTTTATTTTTGGCAAAAATTATAAAAATGAAAATAAAGTATTTTATTGAGGTGGTCTACACCCCAGATTCCCATGGTCATCATATGGATATCCCAGTTGTCAGTTTTCTTTCCTTTGGAGAAACATATCATCCAAATCATAAATTAGACAAATTCTGGAGACTTTGTAAACCTCTTCATTCTTTACAGGAACTCTATTTGCTTGTTTCAGGAGGACTATATGCCGTTCTCTCTCTCTTTCCTTTTCCTGTTTCAATTATAAAATATATACTATAACATTTATTGTTAATACATGTACATGCATATATTTATTAAATTATTACTACTCCTATTATCATTTATTTATTTTTAAATGCATTTAGTCCTGATGCCCTCTACATAGGTTTAAAAAATAAATAAAATAAAAGTATTTCCTGTACAAGTCAACCATTTTCAAAAACCAAGAAGATGAAGTTATGGCAAACCCTTGAAGACATTCAGAAAAAAAGACAGATGTCCCCTACAGAGGAAAAAAAAAAGTGAAGGGCTCCCAGAAGGATATGTGATTTCAATTAGTTTTTATCCTTGCAATGCCTGTCGGGTGATCTGCTCAGTTTTAGCAATTTTCACATGGTACAACAAGGGAGCTTTAATCAGGGAACGCATAAGTGAGATTACGCAGAGGTTCCCATAAATGTTTGGAAAGCAAGACTACAGATCCATGAAAAATGCACACTACACGCAGCACGAATACAAGACTGACAGTCTGGAGTGTCCCATTTTCTGAACCGCCACAAATGATCCTATTTGTCCAGATGAACGAATGTAATATAAGAGGTGCTGCGCAGTCATTTCACAGTTGACGTCAAGAGATGTGAAAATGCGTCACACATGGACAGTACAACATATTAAACCTCAGCTATTTACAAAGTGACTGAAACTGTGTCCCACAGCAACCGAGTTTGTGGTGTTATTGATCCTCAACTGATCCCCCCGTGTTTGTGCACCCAGTTTATTCCGAAAGTAATAAACAAGGAGTTAATGCTGTTGTCAGATGTTTGACCTATGCATTCTGAGAAATCGTGCCTCTTCCCAGGAGAGTCCATAGTGGACGCAACAAGGACAGGTGCTGTTATTTGAGAGCCTGGGGTGTATAGGCCACAGCTGTGAGGGAAAGAGCCCAGTGAGCATGCAATGCTTCTGGGAACATCCTGTCGTAGTTGTCTGGGCGCAGCGAGAACTCAGACAGCCAGAATGTTAGCTACATTACAGATCCTTTGCATCACAAATCCAGGTTCAACCGAAAACAACTGAATTTGGTCAGCAAAAACTACTTGTGCCATGCTAATATTTTTGATAATTATAAAAAACAGAATAAATGAATAATATAAATACAGATAATTAAATTTAGAATAAATTAACTCAATGATTAAACTCAAAAATAAACAATTAAAATAAATAAGTTAGAATACATTTAGAAAAATTTAAGACAAACAAACATTTTTTTGGAATAAATAAATGTAGGATAAAAATACATTTAGGATTAATAATTTAATAATAAATAATTTAATAATAAATAAATAAATAAAAACAATTTAGGATTAAAAAAATGCAAAATAAATAAATAGTTAGTAACGCAGAAATGGGGTCAGTCAGATTTACATGGAAAGTCGTTCCATCACTGGTGCCAACATGCTTCACTCAGCAAGCCTGGTGATGATTGCTGGGGTTAGACCCCGCATGGTGACAGGTGTATCGTATCTGCCACTCTCTAACGGGAAGTGAAAATCCCTGGATAAAGCCAGGACATGTAACCAGAGCTTCTCTTATACAGTGGGTACGGAAAGTATTCAGACCCCCTTAAATTTTTCACTCTTTGTTATATTGCAGCCATTTGGAAAAAAAATTAACAAATGATTTTAGCAAATGGCTGCAATATAACAAAGAGTGAAAAATTGAAGGGGGTCTGAATACTTTCCGTACCCACTGTATGTGTGATTCAGTGTATAGCTGCTGAAGCCTTTGTGCAGGATTTGCATTATAATGTCCTCATGCATTTAAAAGGCTGGTGGGAATCAAGACACAGGAAGAGTAGTCTTCTGTAAGGTCCTTGAGAGTAGCCTGAGCTACATTAATTGTGTCCTCACTGAGTCTAAAATAAACCTGTCAACCGCCCACTGAGAGGAACTCATGCTAATGCTTCCTGCAAAGAAAATCCATTAAAATGAACATTACTAGCATAGACAGTCTATTCAAAAATCAGATCTTTAGGACTGACTGCACACACTGCCATTTTGCAGATGATGAAATCAAATCCACTTCTTCAGATAGTGTGGTCAATATCCTATATATAAACACCGGTTGCCATAGTAATGATATAAGTGACAGCAAGAGACATGAGAGAAGCTGTCATTGTGGAAAAGGATTGAAAACTGAAACGTTTTCTCTTCTCATGCCCATCATGACAGCGTTGAGCTCATTGTCCTTCAGACAACATAAGCAGCAAAAGCATTACTGTACAATTTACACATTTATATACATGCTATGTTGATCACTATGTGATCGACATATGCAAGAGAAAATGAGACAATGCAGACACTACACTATGTCACATCCCAAAATAAGATAGAAAAAAAATCCTACTCAGACTGACATTGGAAGGAATGAAACTAATCAATTCTCTATAATTAATCAAAGAACTGGTAAAATCACAAAAACCAAATCACAGATTAATTTGAATTATTCAAAAGTGTCTCTAGTAGCCTCAGCTTGGCATTTTATGTTTTTTTGTATAAATAAATTTGTATAAATAAATAAATGATATATACATACACACACATATCACATACATACATACATAAATATACAGTGGGTATAGAAAAGAATAATAAAAAAAATAATAAAAAA
>NW_015549577.1:751440-773454 GCF_001515605.1 Sinocyclocheilus anshuiensis
TAGAATAAGTAAATACATTTAGAATAAATAAATAAAATATTTATACAAAATATAAATATAAAAATAAAATGATAAATGTATAATTTTTATACAATTTTATAAATGTGATCTCACAAAATTAATATAAAATAAAAGAATAAAAAATATCAAAACCACACTTACTACAGTAAATTAATTCTAATATTAATATGACATCTTCAAACAATAAAAGAACCCTTCAGAATCTTATTGATCCTTTGTTTGGTTTCCTTTTTTGATAGTGTGGCATATACCACCACCATTTTACTACAACAAAAGGCCTAATTGTTTTACAGTATTTTGGTGGAAACTATGGTTACCATGATTTTTATATATCCAACAGTTAGTGGAGTGATTTACAAACACTTTGCGAGTCAGTTAATGTGTATCTTTCAAAAGAAATGGTTCAAAATAATCATATCAGATTCATGTGAATTATCATACAAAAATGTTTCCAGTAGTCCCTCCAGTAGTCAACCTCCTTTTAAAAATGTCCATAACTTATAATTTCCACCAAAAAATAAATAAATAATAAAGCTTATACCACCACCATTTTACTACAACAATAACTGCATTGACTTTGGTGGAAACTATTATCAAAAAATTCTACAGTGGAGTGATTTACAAATGCTTTGGAGCTGGTTCAGAGACCAACTTATTCGCGAATCACTAGACTACAAACAACTAAACGGATTTGAGTCGGATCAGCCAAAACAATCAGATTTTTTGCCGCTTGTCTGAACTAAGCCATGGTCTCTAGTTGCTCAGACCCTAATGCACATCAGTGTCTGGATGCTGAGGCGAGAAATGGGATGCCTGTGGGGATCCTTGCATAACTGAGAGCTGGAGAGCTGTCAAGTACATTTGAGTCTTCTCTCTCTCCTCCTACATGGTGAATGAAACAGAAGTCTAAAATATGCTCTAGATTAGTACACAAATCCGTGAATCCACTTATTTTTAATGACTTGTGCTCTGTGACCTGATCTATGCTATGATATTATCAGCTGGGCCTCTAGTAAGGTCAAGGATGGAAACATTTTTTTATCCAGGGGACTTACAACAATTTCTGCATTTTATTTTTAAAAATGAAAAGAGGCCCAGAGTGGCCCAAAGTGACCTAAAGTCGGAGGTCTCAGAGTATCAGTACCACATTTGCAGTTGTTAGTGCTCTGGTTTACTGATGATTTAACTTCAGAACTACTGTACCTCTTCTCTATATATAGTTGTGGTCAGAATTATTGGCACCTTCGGTAAATATTTTATTCATTATGTTTTGCAACATCCATTTGCCAAGATAACATCTCTGAGTCTTCTCCTATAATATCTGATGAGGTTGGAGAACACCTGACATGAGATCAGAGCCCATTCCTTCATAAAGGTCCTTCAGATTCCCAAGTCCTGTTTTCTGCAGGGTTCAGGTTAAGAGACTGGGATGGCCATGGCAGAAGCTTTGTTTTGTGCTCAGTGACCCATTTTTATGAGTTTGTATTGTCCTGATGTGAAATCCAACCACGGCCCATTATAAGATTTCTTATAAAGCAGTCTGCTGGTATTTGATAGAATCCTTGATGCCATGTATCTGAACAAGAAGTCCAGGACCTCTAGCAGAAAAACAGGCTCACAACATTACAGATCCAGCAGTATATTTAACCATGGACATGGGGTACTTTTTTTATCTCTTCTGTGCCAGAAAGCTTTTGTTTTTAGATGCATCTGACCATAAAAAATAGTCCTTTTTGAAATTCCAGTACTGTCTGGCAACTGAACATGCTGGAGTGCTTTTGGATGAGAGGCTTGTTGACCCTAAGGCTCGAAGACTCAAATCATTTCTGCAATTCTCCAACTGTGATCCCTAGAGAGTCTTTGGCCACTCAAACTAACTTTTTCACTGTGCATAAAGAAAATATAGACACATGTCCTCTTCCAGGGAGATTCATAACATCTCCAGCTGATCTTAACTTCTTAATTATTGCCCTGATGGTGCAAATGGGAATTTAGAATTTTTTTTACATCCACTATCTATTTTGTGAAGCTCAACAATCTTTCGCTGCATATCAGAACTATCTTCTTTGGTTTTACTCATTGTGATGGTTGATTAAGTGAATTTTGGGTTACATTGTACATTGTTTTGAATGAAAGATAAAGTTAAACAGTGCAGATTCATTTTCGGTCTTCTTTGGTCCTATTTACCCAGGGTGCCAATAATTCTGACCATGATTGTAAAACAACAGAATTTGTTTAGCAATAATGTGTAAAACAGTGTAAGACAGACCAACCATGAGCTCTGACTTTCGTAACTCATCCCACTTAGGTCATACTCATATTTCGCATGGTTACCTTGTACTGAGTCTGAGGCTCCAAGCGCATTTCTACACTAAGGTGAGAACCACACTCGTTATAAAACTGAATATAATCAAATTATTTAAAAAATGTACTATCCAAGTAGTAATAGATGTTTGTTGTCATAAAGATGACAGTAGTGCACACAAAAGTAGTAGCTGTTCCGTGCTCCGGCATGGTTTGCAATCACAGTTCTGCACCGGAGCCCAATCTAACAGCCCACCTCTTCTAGTGGGCCAGGGCACGGTACGGAATGAAGCGATCACACTAGTCAAACAAACCAGACTTTGGGGGTCAACGTGCTCGGACTGAACCGTGAACCTTGAATTGGATGACTTATAAATGGCGGAAAATATTTTTTATGTACTGTTTTAACTTTTCTTTTAAACTTTCATTTCCAGGAGTAGATGATGAAACAATGGCCTCAGACTTTTGGATCCCAATGTACGTAACTGTATAGAGCAATTGTTCATGTAGGCAGTGCAACATTATTTTTTTTTCTAGGCACTTTAAACTAAACCCACGTGTGTCCCGCCATGAGGCTTCAAGTGTTTTTAGAGGCCAGGTTAGTCATTGCTGCTGTGATTCATCCTCTTCACAATGCATCACATGTTCTAACCCTCCTGATGCATAAGACCAAGGCTGCACTGTAGCATTAATTCATTCCAAAATGGACTTGAACACCCACCTGAGGGACATTTTCACAGGTTCAGTGCAAAAACAATATATTTTTTGCAAGTTTACTTTATTTTGGTGAAATTAATAAAAATGCTTGTTTGCTATTCAGATCAGTTTAAATATGTACATCAGTTAACAATATTTTGGTCTCTGCTTTCCAAAAGATTGGTTGTCTGGACTCCAAGATGAGATGAGATTCAAAAACAGCCTGGGACATAATGGGGATAATGATGTAAATGCGTCACCCTCTTTATCCAGCAAACTGTAAAGAGTTTTCTATGATTTGAGAGATGCATTGGAGAAAATGTTGATGAGAGCTGGAGAGCTGTCAAGTACATTTGAGTCTTCTCTCTCTCCTCCTACATGGTGAATGAAACAGAAGTCTAAAATATGCTCTAGATTAGTACACAAATCCGTGAATCCACTTATTTTTAATGACTTGTGCTCTGTGACCTGATCTATGCTATGATATTATCAGCTGGGCCTCTAGTAAGGTCAAGGATGGAAACATTTTTTTATCCAGGGGACTTACAACAATTTCTGCATTTTATTTTTAAAAATGAAAAGAGGCCCAGAGTGGCCCAAAGTGACCTAAAGTCGGAGGTCTCAGAGTATCAGTACCACATTTGCAGTTGTTAGTGCTCTGGTTTACTGATGATTTAACTTCAGAACTACTGTACCTCTTCTCTATATATAGTTGTGGTCAGAATTATTGGCACCTTCGGTAAATATTTTATTCATTATGTTTTGCAACATCCATTTGCCAAGATAACATCTCTGAGTCTTCTCCTATAATATCTGATGAGGTTGGAGAACACCTGACATGAGATCAGAGCCCATTCCTTCATAAAGGTCCTTCAGATTCCCAAGTCCTGTTTTCTGCAGGGTTCAGGTTAAGAGACTGGGATGGCCATGGCAGAAGCTTTGTTTTGTGCTCAGTGACCCATTTTTATGAGTTTGTATTGTCCTGATGTGAAATCCAACCACGGCCCATTATAAGATTTCTTATAAAGCAGTCTGCTGGTATTTGATAGAATCCTTGATGCCATGTATCTGAACAAGAAGTCCAGGACCTCTAGCAGAAAAACAGGCTCACAACATTACAGATCCAGCAGTATATTTAACCATGGACATGGGGTACTTTTTTTATCTCTTCTGTGCCAGAAAGCTTTTGTTTTTAGATGCATCTGACCATAAAAAATAGTCCTTTTTGAAATTCCAGTACTGTCTGGCAACTGAACATGCTGGAGTGCTTTTGGATGAGAGGCTTGTTGACCCTAAGGCTCGAAGACTCAAATCATTTCTGCAATTCTCCAACTGTGATCCCTAGAGAGTCTTTGGCCACTCAAACTAACTTTTTCACTGTGCATAAAGAAAATATAGACACATGTCCTCTTCCAGGGAGATTCATAACATCTCCAGCTGATCTTAACTTCTTAATTATTGCCCTGATGGTGCAAATGGGAATTTAGAATTTTTTTTACATCCACTATCTATTTTGTGAAGCTCAACAATCTTTCGCTGCATATCAGAACTATCTTCTTTGGTTTTACTCATTGTGATGGTTGATTAAGTGAATTTTGGGTTACATTGTACATTGTTTTGAATGAAAGATAAAGTTAAACAGTGCAGATTCATTTTCGGTCTTCTTTGGTCCTATTTACCCAGGGTGCCAATAATTCTGACCATGATTGTAAAACAACAGAATTTGTTTAGCAATAATGTGTAAAACAGTGTAAGACAGACCAACCATGAGCTCTGACTTTCGTAACTCATCCCACTTAGGTCATACTCATATTTCGCATGGTTACCTTGTACTGAGTCTGAGGCTCCAAGCGCATTTCTACACTAAGGTGAGAACCACACTCGTTATAAAACTGAATATAATCAAATTATTTAAAAAATGTACTATCCAAGTAGTAATAGATGTTTGTTGTCATAAAGATGACAGTAGTGCACACAAAAGTAGTAGCTGTTCCGTGCTCCGGCATGGTTTGCAATCACAGTTCTGCACCTGAGCCCAATCTAACAGCCCACCTCTTCTAGTGGGCCAGGGCACGGTACGGAATGAAGCGATCACACTAGTCAAACAAACCAGACTTTGGGGGTCAACGTGCTCGGACTGAACCGTGAACCTTGAATTGGATGACTTATAAATGGCGGAAAATATTTTTTATGTACTGTTTTAACTTTTCTTTTAAACTTTCATTTCCAGGAGTAGATGATGAAACAATGGCCTCAGACTTTTGGATCCCAATGTACGTAACTGTATAGAGCAATTGTTCATGTAGGCAGTGCAACATTATTTTTTTTTCTAGGCACTTTAAACTAAACCCACGTGTGTCCCGCCATGAGGCTTCAAGTGTTTTTAGGGGCCAGGTTAGTCACTGCTGCTGTGATTCATCCTCTTCACAATGCATCACATGTTCTAACCCTCCTGATGCATAAGACCAAGGCTGCACTGTAGCATTAATTCATTCCAAAATGGACTTGAACACCCACCTGAGGGACATTTTCACAGGTTCAGTGCAAAAACAATATATTTTTTGCAAGTTTACTTTATTTTGGTGAAATTAATAAAAATGCTTGTTTGCTATTCAGATCAGTTTAAATATGTACATCAGTTAACAATATTTTGGTCTCTGCTTTCCAAAAGATTGGTTGTCTGGACTCCAAGATGAGATGAGATTCAAAAACAGCCTGGGACATAATGGGGATAATGATGTAAATGCGTCACCCTCTTTATCCAGCAAACTGTAAAGAGTTTTCTATGATTTGAGAGATGCATTGGAGAAAATGTTGAAAAACAATTAGTTTATATATTAGTTTGAAATCAAACAGAGTTGGTGCCCATTGATTTCCATTGTATGTAACACACACATATATATATATATATATATATATACTGTATATACACACATTCCACAGAGGAAAGTCACACAGTTTTGGAACAAAATGAAATGAAGGTGCGGACAGAATTTTTATTTTTCAATTGAAGTAAAAAGTGCCTCAGCTTACCCAAATCCCCACCGGCGTTCCCTATAGTCGGTCTGGATGTTATCATACTCATAGTCTTGGAAATTAATTAGGCCAAAACAGTGATTTCCAGCAACAATTCTGGGAAATTGTTATTATTTGCTAGGTAGCAAATGTTCTGGGAAAATGTTTCTTAGTTTCAAACTAGTCCCCTTGTGTTTTAATAGTCTTGCTCCATTAATGATTTTTGGAAATAATTCAAGCAGACATAAATTCCCATAATGTACATTCCCACCACAGAAACAATGAATCAGATGACGATGATGATCAGGAAAGCACAACAACATTAGAAGAAACAACCTTGTAAAGGAATGATTTTCTTAAGGGAGCATGAGGTTTACTAAATATGCTATACTTCCCTCTGGCATGAATGTGTAGACAGCTGTGCAATTTACTCATTGCTCAACTCCAGGGAATTTGATGAGACTGTCACGCATAATTCATCCTCAAAAACCTTTTAATTAAACTTCATTATAAATGTTTTGCATTCTGCTTACCAGATATAGTATATCAAAATATAACCAGGCAATGAGTCCCATTGGATTTGCTTTGTTTAAATTTGCTTGTTGTTCCAAGAATATTCTGCTAAATGTTCCTAAGTAAGTAAAAATGAAATAAAATAAAATAAAATAAAATAAAATGTAAGCATTGGTGTTCAACTTAGTATTTTGAGTAAAGAAACTACATCTTTCTTACTTCAGTTGGGGGTTTAGATGATTTCTGAAAACCTCAATCATCACAAATGGGTAGAAAAGATCCTTGCTAAGATCCTCTCTAACTATCGCCAAAAAAATAATTCTGTTAAACTGGAAATCAAAAAAATGTATACATATCAACTACTGGACTAACCTTCTTATAGAATATATTGCATTAGAAAAAATAACATACACAAAAATGAAAAATATATTTATATTTACAGACATCTGGAATCCATTTCTGACTTATCTTAATATACATCAGAAACCTGGCACCGGACCCACGCACTTTCCCAACAATAATTTTACAAACATAGATAGAGAAGGGGAACAAGGGGAATGAATATAATATGTGTAGATATACAGTATGCATGTGGATATGTTTATGTATGTGTATATATGTACACATGTACTGATGTATATTATTGATATAATGTATAGTTTTATTATTATATATTTTATCTCTGTTATAATAATACCACCGAATATGGTTTATATGCAATCTACACATTTGTTTTCTTTTTACTCCTCCCCTTTCATTCATTCACTTACTTACTTAATTATTTACTCATTTATTTATGTATTTACTATATGTATTTGAATATTAATAATTGAGAATTTTGGGGAAGGGCGGAGGACAACACCGAATAAGAAAGCACTAATAAGAAAATGTTATACTCATATGTGTAGTAAGTTTTTTTTTATTATTTTTTTTTTATTCCTGCCTCTGGTCCCCAGTGACATCCTGGTCCGTATTTGGTATGGTGGAGTTGAAATATGGGTGGGAGGAGATGATGTGGGGCATGGGGCTAGTGTCTCCCCGCCGTCTCTCTGAGCTCTTTCTTCCAGGATCTCTCACCTTAGCTGGTTTTGATATGCATGCCTCGCTTTTTAAATGCATCACATATTACCTAAAATACATGCACACCTAGTAAAATTCTTGGCATGTGTGTATGTATGTGTGTATGTATGTATTTATGTGTCTTTATATATGTATGTGTGTGTATGTATGTATGTGTATATGTGTGTACGTGTATATGTATGTATGTGTGTATATATATATATGTGTGTATATAATGATATGTTGTTGCGACGGAGGGATCAGGGACAACCCTAATAATTTATTAAATATTTATTAATATATAATTTATTACTATTATTAATAATATCATTACTATTACTTGCATCATTCACTGTCCTCCACCCTTTCCTAATCTTAATGAAATCCTTATTATTATTATTATTGTTGTTGTAGTTATCTTTGTCATCATTATCGCTTACAATACTTGTTGTCTCCACTGGTCTTGTCATATTTTATTTTTTATTTTTTTTTTCTTTGTAGTTATACTTGTTATATCTGTTATAAATCTTTTAGATATTCAATTATTTGTATGCTTCCTCCCACACACTTACATACAATGACATGCACACACGCACACACACACACACACGCGCTCACAATCACAAGAATACATATACAGGAGTTATCAGAATGATCTTGAAATGTTAGCTATCTGGATATATGTTTGTTTGTCCAAGTGATTCTGTATTTGGCACTTGTAAATATTGTCACATTCCTTACTTGCATAATAAAAAAAATAAAAGATCCTTGCTGGTGAATTTTACACAATCACAGGAAAACCGCAATGCATTTTCCTTAACTGGAAGTTTCCTCTTTTTTGGACCTCCTTAGTTTGAAAGACTCTTAAGGCTCTTGGTAAGAAAACAAAGGACCCCATACAACACCATGGCAAATACTTTCACACTGTCTGAACCGTTCCATTAGTAGGACTTGCTAATGTGTGTTAGGTTTGTTTTGTCTTTACCAGAAATGTACAAAAAAGTCCCAGGGTATGATCAATTAAGGGTGTACTCATACTAGGTGAACTGAACCGTGAACCTTGAATTAGATGACCTATAAATGGTGCAAAATAATTTTAATTTATTGTTGTAATTTCTCTTTTAAACTTTATCCAATTCAAGCACGAGATGGCCTTTGGATCATTCTAAAATCATGCTGGATAAAATGATACTAAATCATAGTACAGAAAAATATTACATAAAATAATAAAATAATGTGTAGTATTTTTAAAATGCATTTTTAATTTAAAATAAGAATTCTTACTAGTCATCTCATACTTTTTGGACATGACAGTATTGGCAGTAATTGGGTTTCAAAAATAACCCTACAGTCAAAATAAGATGAGAAAAATTATGAAATTCATGAGATTTAGGTTGTAATGTTCATACAGTTGTTTACAGATTTGGGTGATTAAATTGCTTAACTGATTAAATTTGTTATTGTCTATACCTTACATCAGATCATGGCAAACAATTTATGTAACAGCTTAAATGATGCAAATTGTGTAAACATGACCCTTGCCTCGAGTAAGCTTTTATTTATGTCATTTTGATGACAAAGCTTCAGTTTTGACAAAGAAGAGAAGCCACCTGACTGTAAATCCCACTGTTTTGTCAATGCACCACTCTGACCTTTATTTTAATTAGGGATGCACCGATACCACTTTTTACAGTACTCGCCCGATACCGATACTTTTATTTTTGGTACTTGCCGATACAGAGTACCGATACCGATATTTGTATTGCATTTGTAAATTTTGTACATATTGGGTACAGAAACCAAAAGGGTATGTATAATGTTAGTTGGTTAACTTCATTTATCAAATAGATACAGTCAAACCAAAATTTATTCAGACACCTTCAACATTTCTCACATTATCACAGTTTATTCGTTATAGTTTAGAAAATGGTAATAAAATATGACAAGAACTCAGAGTTACACTGTTTCAGAACAAATTCATCTTGATAATGTTAGATCATTTTGATAGAAAGGTATGTAATAGATTACAATCAATCAAAATAATTCAGACAGCTGTTAGTATGACAGTATTTACACAACTATGAATACTTTGTCGGGCAGCCCTTAGCCTCAATGACAGCCTGTAGTCTCCTGGGCATGCTGTCATACAGCTTCATGAAAACCTCAACTTCAATGTTTTTTCCCAGACTCGGTCTGAATAATTTTTGGACCCGATACCGATACCAGTATCGGTATCGGTGCATCCCTAATTTTAATTCTGCTCATCATATCCATCCAATTAGATTAATCTCTGTAAATGTTCCAGCTTTAAAAGCACAAAATCTAACCTCAGCCAAGAATTACACCATTTGGCCACACATGCTACAACAATAAAAAAAAAGAACACGCACAGCAAGTAAGACTTTCACACTAAGAGTTCCACTGCGTGAGGCAGACGACATACCATTATAACTAAAAGTGCTGATTTTGTAATGATTCAATTAACCAGCAAAAATAATCTTATTCTGATTTGAGTCATTATTTATCAAAAGTACCAGATGTCATCGCTTTGGAAAGTTACAAAGCTCTCCAAGGATTTCAGACAGAAGCAACATCTACAGTAGCCAAATAATGAGATCCATATGACAGGGTATTACATGCCTTGAAAGCTTTTTTGATTCACTTGCTGTAAGGAAACAGTCACAGTCAAACACTTGTGATCTGATGACAAACTGGAATTAGACCACATCTCATGAGCCATGATCACACTGCAAAGATTCAAAAGTGACAACTGCATTTAAAATGGGGGAGCTTCATTTATGCACATTATTTTCATGTTAAGCCACTTAACTTATACAATTAATTAGTTACCACTAATAATGGCTAAATTAACAAAAAATTAAGCATCAGCAGGCGCACACATTTCCCAACAGTACAGCAGTAATGACTTTATGAACAACTTTACTTCGAAGATCGATACTATTAGAGATAAAATTCTAACCATGCAGCCGTCAGCTACAGTATTGCATCACACTATAGTTACAAATTAACTACTCTCTTATCATCCGATCATGGTTGTATTTCTCTATTAGTGCTACTGGATCTTAGCACTGCGTTTGACACTTCTGACCACAACATTCTTTTGAGTAGACTACAATATAATGTTGGCATTAGTGGAATTGCATTGTCATGGTTCAAATCTTACTTATCTGACCGTCATCAATTCGTAACAGTGAATGACGAGATATCATATCGATCACAGGTACAGTATGGAGTGCCACAAGGCTCAGTATTAGGACAGTCGCTTTTCACACTTTAAATGCTACCCTTGGGAGATATTAGGGCTGGGCGATTTTTCAGATTTTATCGATTAATTCGAATTTAATGTTTTGGCACGATTTTATTTTTTAGAAATCGAGGAATTGCGATTTTGAATAGAAATATTAACAAACGAATTAGACACTTTGAGAATATGCCAGTGATAACAGTAAAGAGAAAAGAACGATCCGACCACATGTCGGCGCACGTGATTAACCGCTCACGTGTGATGTGCTTATATCGCTAGGAGCCATTCACACAGAATGCGCTTGCGTTGACAAAGATGCGACGCGGGCAGTGGAATAGGAAAAACATTCAAGCATATGGGAGCGAACTTCTTTTAACTTGAGCGCCGGGTTTTCAGAATGCCGTTTCATGCATGAGACACTGCAATTGCATCATGGTGACAGGCTGAAAGCTGCTGTTGTTTTTATACAACATTTATAGATAATAATAGTCTACTGGTGTTATATCTTCAGTCATTTTGAATTTGAATTACCTTGACTTTTGAGATTTTTTTAAAGCATTTTCCTCGTATTATATCTGAACATATATGTTTAAGACAAGTTTGTACAAGATGTAGTTGTAGTTCATGCATCTTTTCTGCAAAGATACTTAAGTGATTTGTTTAACATTTACATCATGTTGACAACTTCATGTGTGTTGCACTTGGAATAGACTTTTCTTTAAATAGAGGGTTAATAAAGAAAAAGGTAATTTGAATCATGTTGTAGTTACATTAAGTTGACTAGTTAAAAATCGTAAAAAACGAGAATCGGTCAAACATTCTGAAAAGACTTGAGATTTTAATTTTTTGCCAAATCGCCCAGCCCTAGGAGATATCATAAAGAAATAGGGTGTTAGCTTTCACTGTTATGCTGATGATACTCAGCTCTATGCTGCCGTGCAAAGGCAAAAGAACGTAACTTCGTATTTGGTCGAAAATTAGTTATTGATATTTTTGAGACATTCAAGACCTCCTTTATCATGTGGATAAATATCTTGAGTCAATTTTGTTGTTTTGTCAAGAAAATAATGGGTTATCTTAACAGTAACTTTGAAAAGCCCCGGAGAAACCAAGGCAGAAAACCATATAATACCAGTTACCGCTCTTTGACTTTATTTTGGAATGCTCAAATTGAGCTACGGTGCTCTGCCTTTGTTTAGCCGTGCGTCAGTATGAAGTTACTGTGCCGGCCTGGAGTTATACGGTATTCTGCCTTTGTTTTACTGTCCATTAAAGTCTGCCACATTTGAATTACGGTGTAGCTTGTGTTATTTCATACATCTGTCTGCAATTTTTTAGACAAACGAATTGGATAGATCGCAATCTACCAAACTGCTCCATATAACAAAGCACTGTAAGCAAGCAAAGACTAGATAACTTTTGAACAATAATTGTAAATAATCTTTAAACTTTTTTTTTCTTTTTTATAATGCAGATTATTCTCTCAGTGCTAGGCTGTTAGTCTGGGTCTGCCCACTTCTGCACGCGTGTGGACTCGAATGCTGTGACAACGTAGCATATCACACATAAAATCAGTGATATGCTACTTATCACTGATTGTAAATAATCTTCTTTTATTGAAGAAAGCAATGCTACGCATTTTGCCGCCTTCTCCTGCGCCATCGTTACTAAGCAATCGGGTTAACAGCTGCTGGCTTCATGACGCAAACGAACCGCGGTTCTGACCCAAATAATATAATGTGAACACAGTCCAGCGGGGGCAGGGGGGAGGGGGGAGCAATAGAACTCGGGTTCGGACCAAGCAATCGAACCAAGTGTGAAAGCACCCATAAAGCCCTGAATGGTTTAGCTCCTCAGTACTTGAGCGAGCTCTTATCGCATTATTGTCCTTCACATCCGCTGTGCTCTCAAAACTCTGGCCATTTGATAATACCTAGACTAGAATATCAAAATCAACTGCGGCGGCAAATCCTTTTCCTATTTAGCGCTCAAACTCTGGAACAATCTACCTAGAGTTGTTTGGGAGGCAGACACACTCTGTCAGTTTAAATCTATATTAAAGACCCATCTCTTTAACCCGGCTTACACATAGCACACTGTCGCATTTCTATAAGTCAAATCCGTTAAAGGATTTTTAGGCTGCATTAATTAGGACAACTATTACTTGGAATACTTCCCATAACACCTGATGTACTTGTTACATCGTCAGAAGAATGGCATCTACACTAATATTAGTCTGTTTTATTCTTATTCCGAGGTCACCGTAGCCACACGGATCCAGTCCGTATCCAGATCAGATGGTGGATCAGCACCTAGAGACGACCTCTACAGCCCTGAATGTCCGAGGTAACCGTAGCCACCCAGATCCAGCCCGTATCCAGATCAGATGGTCACTGCAGTCACCTGGATCCAGTCCTTATCCAGTCCAGATGGTGGATCAGCACCTAGAGATGACCTCTACAGCCCTGAATGTCAGTGGAGAACATGTCAACTAGACAAAGCCTAGAGACAGATCCCCTGAGAAGAGCTCGTCGGCCAATGGCACAAGACCACGTGAACCAGACAAGTCCTCTGCTCAATCTGATGTGCGTTGCAGCCTGGAATTAAACCACACCATGCTGGTTTTGTTTTGACTGAGCCTGGTTTCTCCCAAGGTTTTTTTTCTTCATTTCTGTCACCGTTGGAGTTTTGGTTCCTTGCCACTGTAGCCTTTGGCTTGCTTAGTTGGGGACACAATTTCTGGCAACATTGTTGACTTGACTGCACAGACACTATTGGAAGAGAACTGAACTGAGCTGGACGATGACATCATTGAATCAACAATTAACTGACTTTAACTGATAAACTGACTGTTTTCTATTGTCCTCTTGCATTATCAGGACGCGTTTTCCTGTTTGGCAATGTAAAGCTGCTTTGACACAATCTATATTGTATAAAGTGCTATATAAATAAAGGTGACTTGACTGTATACTGTAAGAGTTTGCAGATTCAAAGTAAATTCATTGTCAGTTTTTCAAAAGTGAGCTGGGTTACAGAATGCGACTGTCACTCATGAACTACAGCAAACTCTGTGTGGACAGAGGACTCATACAGTAACAAATGTAGTTAGTTGCAGTGTGTTTGTAGCTATGGTGACTTGATGACAGTGAGGCATGCAATGATGAGCTTGCTCAAGTATCACATACTTCCATCTCAGTCTGATGCAAACTAATGCCACTAAAGCTCTGCGAAAGAGCAATGAAACCAACCGTTTGCCCAAACAGAAATTTTATGAAAAACAGCACTACTGATGAATATGCTCATTAGTCTGGTCAGGTCTGAATGTTTAACACCGTGGAAAAGAACAGAAGATCTCCATGGCCTCGGGAAAGGGGTGGCAATGGAGATATGCAGGTGGGTGGTGCTGAAGGAAGTGTGGTGTGTCGGAATAATGCCACAGCGGCAATTCATTGAGCTATAAATTTCAGTCCTCCCATTACAACATGTGACATCATCGACCCTCGTCTTGGCAGCAGCATTCTGAAGAAGCAATGCCTGATTTAAGAATGATAAAGTGACAGTAATCCCACTATTACAGGTTAAAGCAGGTTTTTCTGGCTTAACCTATGAAATTAACCACTTTGGGTGGTGAATTGTAGAGATGTGTCTATGCTTTCCACCTCCCATTTATTGTCATTCTTAAAGTTCCTATTCCAAGGGCCTAAACACAGATTAAGGTGTAACAACTAAAGCAGCGATTTCCTGGTAACCTGATAACACAGCAAAGCTTAAATACTGCTTTATCAACACCAAAACAGAAATTCGTTCATTTTTGATATTATACTAACACTTTGGATTATCATTAATATATTTAAATGGTTTTAGTATCATTATTTATTGAAATAAATACATGTATTTATTATTTTATAAACAAAAATAATATTTAATTATGTGTGTGTGTGTGTGTGTGTTTAAATGTTTTGGTATCATTATATTATTCAAATAAATATAATTTCCTATATATTTCATAGCCAGTTATTCATAGCCAGTTTTCATAGCTTACGGTCTTTAAAATACAACATTCTAAATAAAAAAATAAAAAAATAAAAAAATTCTAAAGATATTTCATTACAATTAATCATTTTAAAATTATATTATATACCAAAATACCAATTACCAAAGTAAATGCAGTAGAACAACTTTTTGTTCTTTTTCAAATAAATAAAAAAAATTAAATGAAAAAAAAAATTATGTCAAGCACCACTGCAGAAAGATACCTCTGCCCAAAGTATTTTTAATGAGTTTAAAGGGTCATATGATGCTGCTAAAAAGAACATTATTTTGTGTATTTGGTGTAATGAAATGTGTTTATGCGGTTTAAGGTTCAAAAAACACATTATTTTCCACATACTGTACATTATCGTTTCTCCTATATGGATACGCCTTTCTGAAACGCGTCGATTTTTACAAAGCTCATCGGTCTGAAAATTGTTTGGGAATCACTGACCATAAGGTAATACTAGGACTATGTATCCTAGTAACTGCTGGAGGATCTCCCATCTCTAAGAGTAACCAAGAGGTCAATGCAGTCAATTAAAGGTCACTGACTGCTAACTAGTCTCTCCCTATTCAATGTATTGACTTTTCTTGCACATTTTAGCAGTCATTACTATAATAGAAAGGAAAGCTTTATGAACCAAATTTCATCTGCCTTGTTTCCTGCCATTGTCCATTGTCATTGCCCTGGTGAAGCTCACCTATCTGTGATTTCCTAGTGATCCTGAAGTCATTGATTAGCTTGCTCAGGTGTGTTTGATTAGGGTTGGAGCTAAACTCTGCAGAGAATTGGCCCTCCAGGGCAAGATTTGAGGAATCCTGATCTAGATATAACCTAGGGCTGCACGATTAATCGAATGCGATTGTCATGCGCATTTTGATAGCAATGCCGGTTCTGTAATCAGCAGAAAATTATCATCACGGGCTTTCAGATGGCTTGTGACAGAACGGGTGGAGGAATGCTGGGCTCAGGCACGGTGCCGCAAAGGTCTTGTAGCATCCTCACCATCTCCTCCGTGAGCGAGGTGAGTCGTTGCAGCTGCTGTTGATGAGACGCTAACATGGAGGCCTGGGCAGAAACCTCGGTGGTGAGCTGATAGATCACTGCTGATTCCGTGTGTGGCGAAGTCTTCTGTAACGAGGAGTCAGAGGCGTTCGGATCCATTTGCAGCTTTTATTTGAATCAAAGGCAGAGTAGACAGGCAGTAATCAATCAACAGCGTCACGAGCAGCAGGGATAATCCAGGAGAGTAAACAGAAACAAAGCGAGGGTCGGGGCAGGCGGCAGAGAATCACACGAGTAATAACAGTCCAAGGTAATACACAAGATATGTCAAGACAGGGGATAAACGCTCAGAAATGTAGCCGGGGCAATATAAGACTTCGCAAATACTGAGAGTCTGGGAGCTGCTTAAATGGGGAAGCTAAGGAGAAACACCTGTGCCAGTAATCAGTCCCAGGTACGGGGTGTTATGGGAAATGTAGTCCATGAACGCTAGTACTCGGGAGACGGTGCCCTCCGGAGGCCGTCGGAGAGAGCCACAGAGGCCTGATCTGTGACAGTAATACACCAGACTTTAGAAATTTTGGCCTTCGGTTTAATGCTATCTGAAACCCTCATTGTTTTGTGCCAGATAAATACTGATCTGATTGCAAAATTTCATTTTATCATCTGACATGTTTATTTAAAAAGATATTATCGCCTTAAAACGCTTGAGTGTAGTTAGTTATTTTTCTTTAGCAGGTTTAGTGTAGCTAACACTTGAAATGCCAGATTGACAGTAATGTAACTACTTTATGTTATGAGAAGCCTGTAGCTTAGGGTGAACATACATGCCATTTTTCCCGGACGCGTCCTTGCCAGGATTTGTTTTGGCTTTGTTTTCGTTTTCATGCTTGCTGAAGGTAATGATCGAAAAGTAGTTTGACCAATAACATGCAAGCATTGTACATAATGGACCAATCATGGTGTGTGTGAGAAGGTGGGATCTATGGTCAAAGCGATGCAATTACACGTACGTAGGATGTGTGTTCGACTTAAAAGCAGCGCGGCTCAGATCGATCAGTGTTTGACATTAAAGTACCTCGAGAGCATTTTGCATAAGGAACCGTCTGTATGGTATTTTGATGTCATTCACCGATCGCCTGCACACGCAAACAAAGCCAAAACCTAGATATTTTAGGCAATATAAAAATCCTGGCCAGGACGCGTCCAGGAAAAATGGCACGTATGGTCACCCTATTGTAGCTTCACAGACTAGTTTTAAAATATCTTCCACTGGATACTGAGAATCAAGCAGTCAATGTCTAAGCTATAGAGAAAGAAAAATCACAGCAGTGTTTTGGACCTTAAGAGGAATGCAATTACAAGACATGTCAAGGTTCTTTACATGCTAGGTTTCACTTGGTCATTTACTTACCGAAAGGATTGTAATAGTACAGCCAAAAGTACAAACGTTAAGTTGATATCTTCAGTCACTCCACACTTCCAACTTTGTATTTCTCATCACACCACACATCGTTTGCTTTAGACTTCCACACAAGCCACTCAGTCCGTTGCAGGTGCATCAACTCTGAAAGAAAAATATTCCCAGTTCACTAAATATATCAGTTTTTGTTCTGGAAGTTTACAAGTCAAATATTGCATTCGTAAATTTCCTATCATGATTCATATGTTTTATACTGTACATAACCACACATACACTACCAAAAAGTTTGGGGTAAGATTTTTTTTTTATTATTATTTTACTTATTACTTATTTATTTTATTTTATTTTTTAAGAAACTAATACTTTTTTTCAGCAAGGATGCATAAAATAGATCAAAAGTGACAGTTATAAGGTTACAATAGTGTATATATGCATATACTTCATATTTTAATATGATTATTTTTAATATATTAACACCGGAGAATTAGAGGTGGGAGACATTAGTCATGTCAGTTTATTTATGCAATGCTTTTCACAGTACATACTCTTTCAAAGGAGCTTTAGAAAATAGTGCCTCTGTCAATCAAATAACCAAAAATAACTGTTGTATAAAAGCCTTTAGAATAGGCTGACAGTTTCACAAACTACTAAGGAATGAGAGTGTCAGTGGTTAGAAAAGGATAAATAGAACTTCTAGATGGTGGTAGTGATGGTCTTTTAAAGTTGGTTAGTTAGGAACATGTCTTGGACATGAGCTAAATAAAACCCAGGCTTCCAACTGCAAGCTTTCAGTATTTGCCAGCATAACTACTGTACAGTAAATGTGTTTTGCCCGTAGAAAAGAGGGGCCAATGCGAATGTGAGAGAAAACGTGAGAATTGTGGAGAAGGTGGGATCTATGGTCAAAGCGATGCAATTACACGTACGTAGGATGTGTGTTCGACTTAAAAGCAGCGCGGCTCAGATCGATCAGTGTTTGACATTAAAGTACCTCGAGAGCATTTTGCATAAGGAACCGTCTGTATGGTATTTTGATGTCATTCACCGATCGCCTGCACACGCAAACAAAGCCAAAACCTAGATATTTTAGGCAATATAAAAATCCTGGCCAGGACGCGTCCAGGAAAAATGGCACGTATGGTCACCCTATTGTAGCTTCACAGACTAGTTTTAAAATATCTTCCACTGGATACTGAGAATCAAGCAGTCAATGTCTAAGCTATAGAGAAAGAAAAATCACAGCAGTGTTTTGGACCTTAAGAGGAATGCAATTACAAGACATGTCAAGGTTCTTTACATGCTAGGTTTCACTTGGTCATTTACTTACCGAAAGGATTGTAATAGTACAGCCAAAAGTACAAACGTTAAGTTTATATCTTCAGTCACTCCACACTTCCAACTTTGTATTTCTCATCACACCACACATCGTTTGCTTTAGACTTCCACACAAGCCACTCAGTCCGTTGCAGGTGCATCAACTCTGAAAGAAAAATATTCCCAGTTCACTAAATATATCAGTTTTTGTTCTGGAAGTTTACAAGTCAAATATTGCATTCGTAAATTTCCTATCATGATTCATATGTTTTATACTGTACATAACCACACATACACTACCAAAAAGTTTGGGGTAAGATTTTTTTTTTATTATTATTTTACTTATTACTTATTTATTTTATTTTATTTTTTAAGAAACTAATACTTTTTTTCAGCAAGGATGCATAAAATAGATCAAAAGTGACAGTTATAAGGTTACAATAGTGTATATATGCATATACTTCATATTTTAATATGATTATTTTTAATATATTAACACCGGAGAATTAGAGAGGTGGGAGACATTAGTCATGTCAGTTTATTTATGCAATGCTTTTCACAGTACATACTCTTTCAAAGGAGCTTTAGAAAATAGTGCCTCTGTCAATCAAATAACCAAAAATAACTGTTGTATAAAAGCCTTTAGAATAGGCTGACAGTTTCACAAACTACTAAGGAATGAGAGTGTCAGTGGTTAGAAAAGGATAAATAGAACTTCTAGATGGTGGTAGTGATGGTCTTTTAAAGTTGGTTAGTTAGGAACATGTCTTGGACATGAGCTAAATAAAACCCAGGCTTCCAACTGCAAGCTTTCAGTATTTGCCAGCATAACTACTGTACAGTAAATGTGTTTTGCCCGTAGAAAAGAGGGGCCAATGCGAATGTGAGAGAAAACGTGAGAATTGTGAGCTGTTAAAGCCATAAATTACAAGCAGCAAATCTAGTTTAAAATCAAATAATAAAAAACAAGCAGCCCATTGGAGAGTTAGGCCATTACTCCCTATAGTCTACAGTTGAGGAGTAATAAATGATTAGTTTCCTTCTCCCAGTCCCACAACAGCCTGTCAAATAATATTTAGTAACTAATGAAAACTGAATTAAAGAACCAAAAACAAGACTTCAGGAAAGGGAACGGCCAATGTTACAAACATAACATCATCTACCTAAAGGAGAGAGGAAAAATTACCCAACCTGATTTCAAAGTAGACACAAACAGAACTCTGCCCTGACTCAGTTTCTAAGTTAAAACAGGAGAAAATAAAGACACAGCTTTCTTTCTACAGCTTTCTTTGTCTAACAATACTGAGGTTTTAAAGGAAAACAAGATATTTGATAATTGGAGTGTACCAAATTATGCCACTGCACCATTCTAATTAAAGTGGGTAAACACTTTCATCAAAGCACTATATAACCACAAAAATAACATATAATGCATTTTGCCATCTCTATTCCATTTTTAGCTATAAAAGATGACGAATTGTTAGTTCACGCCTTCATAACCACACATCTTGCCAAAATTAATAAGCTAGAGATCTAGAAAAGGTCTTTTGAGCATCTGGAACGTACATTATGACAACTGACTTAAAGCTGTTCATCCTTGGATTTAGAAAGCAAATAAACTGAAAGCAAGCAAAGAAACAAATATAGGCAGCAGAAGAATGGAGTGGGGTGACTTCCTCCACCTCCTCCTCTGGAACCCTGTTGGTTTGCCTAATATGTTGGTAGCATTTGTTACAATATAGTCTCTCTTTGATACTCCCCTTCGTATGGGGAAGGGGGGGTGTTTTTCAGCGGATAAGAATCAAGGGGAAATACAAGCACTTTTTTTCAACCCTAAACAAACAGCATTGTTAATAGGATGAGGCGGCTGCTGTCAAACGAGAAGAAGTGAACAGAGAATGATACAATAAGACAGAAAGTATTGCAGGCACTTAACAGGCTGGCTTGTGCCCTCAAGAGGACAGGCATTCTTGCACATCATAAATAGATGCAAATGACAGCAATCATCTGGTAAAATACCACTTGTGATGATATCTGTGTGTGCGATTATGAATACCATTACATCATTCTGTGTAAAGAGATGAAAATGTATTTATAATAGCTGTAAATTACATAACAAAAACTGAGTGAGCTGCAACTCAGAGCTGTTTTCCATCTGCTATGTAACATGGTTATATAACCAAACAACAGATCAAATCAATACTTAAGGCTTTAAAAGGCAACTTGTATAGAACATATGGAATGCTTCAGACAAAATCTGTGCACAATGTACCCTTTTTTCATTCTAAACTGGAGTGAATGTGTCATTTAACAAAGACATTTAGGTCAACACGCCCCAAAGAAGCTGATCTTCTTTTAGTTAAACAGTGTGATACGCAGACAAAAGAAGTGTAAATATGGTATTTGTTTTTACATCTCTCATTTTAACACATTTATTCAGCACAATAATGTTCCTGCTATTGGAGCAATTCAAGCCTACCACATAAATGCAAAGCATGTTTCCACAAATCCGCAGTCAGTCCAGCCACAGACATGGAGCAGGAAGCACAGAATGAGAGCTGTTCACACAGGATACGTTCTTGCATTCAAAAACAATTACATGGTGCAATGAAATGGCAGGATTGTCAAACCGCTCTTTTCAACTTTAAACCTAAAGGGTTAGTTCACCCAAAAATGAAAATTGCCATCCTACGTGTATATGACTTTCTTTTTTCAGACGAATCCAGTTGGAGTTATATTAAAAATTGTCTTTGATCTTCCAAGCTGTTTAATGGCAGTCAGTGGGTGTTGCAGTGCATCAGTCCAAAAGAAGTTAAATAAAGCTCATCCATCCATAATAAAAAGTGCCTCACACGGCTCCGGGGGGTGAACAAAGTCCTCCTGTAGCGAATCGATGCATTTTTGTAAGAAAAATAACCATTTTTAAAACTTGCGCTCACTGTTGTACATGGAAGCAGTTCCGGGCGGATGACGTATGGAGGTCGGCTTTGCGCATGCGCCGCTCAGAAGTGACGAACGTGGAAGCGCAGGGAAGAGATCAAAACAAAACAACGGTCACTAATAAGAAGTACAAAACAAGGATTTGTAAAGAAGAATGCCGGAGGATTTCGATATAAACCAAGAGGAGACTGGTTTTCCTTTGCTAAAGTAAGGAAACTTTGCTTCCTTTGCTCCTATAATCAAACGAATGTTTTCACGAGACTCACTGGCGCATCTGCAATGCCGACATCTTACGTCATGCTTCCGTGTACAACTGTTGGCGCAAGCTAGATTAAAGTGATTATTACATTTTGAATATGGATATTTTTCTTACAAAAACGCATCGTTTCGCTACCAGAGCCCTTTGTTCACCCCCCGGAGCCA
>NW_015549577.1:776995-783469 GCF_001515605.1 Sinocyclocheilus anshuiensis
TCCGGGGGGTGAACAAAGTCCTCCTGTAGCGAATCGATGCATTTTTGTAAGAAAAATAACCATTTTTAAAACTTGCGCTCACTGTTGTACATGGAAGCAGTTCCGGGCGGATGACGTATGGAGGTCGGCTTTGCGCATGCGCCGCTCAGAAGTGACGAACGTGGAAGCGCAGGGAAGAGATCAAAACAAAACAACGGTCACTAATAAGAAGTACAAAACAAGGATTTGTAAAGAAGAATGCCGGAGGATTTCGATATAAACCAAGAGGAGACTGGTTTTCCTTTGCTAAAGTAAGGAAACTTTGCTTCCTTTGCTCCTATAATCAAACGAATGTTTTCACGAGACTCACTGGCGCATCTGCAATGCCGACATCTTACGTCATGCTTCCGTGTACAACTGTTGGCGCAAGCTAGATTAAAGTGATTATTACATTTTGAATATGGATATTTTTCTTACAAAAACGCATCGATTCGCTACCAGAGGCCTTTGTTCACCCCCCGGAGCCATGTGAGGCACTTTTTATTATGGATGGATGTGCTTTATTTCACTTCTTTTGCACTGATGAACTGCAACACCCGCTGACTGCCATTAAACAGCTTTGAAGATCAAAGTCAATTTTTAATATAACTCCGATTGGATTCATCTGAAAGAAGGAAGTCATATACGCCTAGGATGGCTTGAGGGTGAGCAAATAATGGGCTAATTTTCATTTTTGGATGAACTATCCCTTTAACACAACATCTTAAAATGCAGAAACCATCATGCAAGATTTGACAACATCCAAAGATGTTTACATATCAAAATTATATGTACTTCAACCACTTTGAAAAATTTCAACCATTCGGTCATCATTTACTCTCTCTCATTTCATGTTAATGGTTAAAGTGAATGGTTACTGAGATGAGTCTTGCATAAAGCATAAAGATACTTCAAACCACATTGTTGATCTTGGACAGATTGAAAAACTCTGTTGAAAAATATGTTTAGTAAAAAAAAAAAATTCCATCACTTGTTTTTACTCAGTTCATTATGCTTCTGCAACAAGTTTTGTTTAATTATCTTCATTTGGAGGCTTATATATTGTTGTGCAAATAGTATTGTATGCCATTATTTGCAACTGAGTGTTTCATGTGATTTATTAAGCTACTGGAAACAAAACAAAACAAAAAATCAGTAGGCCATTATACAAGAAAAAATACAAAACACTAAAAACCAATTGAGAAAATTACTAAAAACATTTTTTTCCTCTGAAAATATTTTTCTCTGGTAATGTTATCTAATGAAAAATGAACTGGTGCTTGTCTCAGTTCTAAAGCTTGAGCTAAAAATGTTAGTTATTCTGTTAGACTATAATTGCAGTATCTTAAGGGAAATAAATGACATCATTTGCTTCTTTCAGCAACTGACAAAGCTGTTCATAGAGTACATCTTCACTGAGCTCCCCTGAGAAGGTTTAGCTTCGATTAGCTAGATTTTGAGTTTTGTGTCTCTGCATGAAGTTGATGTAGAAAGAACATGAAAATTCATCACTATTTGCTGTTTTGTGTTTGCTGTCCCCATGACTGGGAGATTATGGTAATTTTGACCTTTCGCTGTGTGTTTTCTAAACTTCTGCTAGGGTTTTCCTGTAGGATGCACTACACAGCAACCAAAGGAAATAGAAACAATAAAACCAGTGAAAAGATAGCACTGAGGCCAAACAACAGAGAAAATGCAGCCTTTGCTGAACATCCCTGGTGCGTGGCTGTCTAAAAAAATGCTTTCACTGGGATTTAAAATCTTGTAAAGTAGGAGGTTTTTGCAGCGATGCCATAGAAGAAACATTTTTAGTTCCCCAAAGAACCTTTCAGTTTACAGTTCTTAAAATATTCTAAGTGTGAAAAACATTTTAATAATGTGTAATTTAATTTTATTTAATTTAAAGAACCACTATATAACCACTATTCCACTATAAAAGAACCTTTTGTGGAATGGAAAGGTTCCATGGTAAAGGCTCTACATGTAACCATCAATGCCAATAAAGAACCTTTATTTTTAAGAGTGCATTGCAGTTTTCTGATGTCACTAAACCAGTTTCAATCTGTACCAGATCTACTGCAGTTTTAAAAAGATTTTTCAACATATTGCTGTGTGTCTGCTAGCCAAGAGCTCAGTCCCAAATTTCTTTACATATGCACCTCCTTCAGTTCAAGTCTGGGGTTTCTACCACCTACCAGGTGAAAATGGTAAGTCTGTGATCACTGAAAAATAATAGCACACCACTGCTCAACAAGCCACACCAAGCACAAGTGATGCAGAAACGTGATATGCTACTGGTTTACAATGGAGATGGAAAATGTAATCACAAGAAATAGAGGAAATGGTTTCTGATGTAATACTGTACATGCACATACAGTATGTGTCTTCTCTATGGGATAAAACCAAACAGATTTCTTCCCATGCTAGATATCATTAGTCATAACTGCTGACGCATCACACTGAGGTAAATGAGCCTTCACTATCCCTCATTTACAGACATTTCTGATCCCATGTGTTATGCAAATGTCTGCTCACCATGTTCAAATTCAAAAAAAAAAACATGAGAGAAGTATTAGCACTTGCAGGATTTTATTACTTTTTCCCTTTTGTCTGAAAGATATGTGCATTCTCTGGGGTCAGTGTCTACAGGCAATCATGGGAATCATTCAGTACTGCTGACGAGGAAGCACACAGATTTAAGGATGGGAAACTTGTACTTCAGGAACACAGAGTACATGTACTGTCCACTGAAAGAACAAAATACTGCACAGAAATACTGCAAGTTACACAATGGGATTTCTGGGTATTACGAAAGTTATACAGACAGGGTAATAATATTTTATTATAGATTTTATGGTTCATACTGAAGGATATGAGATTTTTGCTGTTGTACTCTATTATGTGCCGGTCAGGAACATTACTGATCATCAGATCTTTAAGCATTAACACAAATAAATGCAAACACATAAATGTATACAGGTCTACATGCACTTTTAAAGCAAGTCTTCAACAGACAGAAATCTAATGCATAAAGTAATTTCAGGATGAACTAAGCAAACACAAACATGCTAACATGAATGAATCCATGCACAAAGCATTTATTTTTTTTACATAATTCTTTGAACCACAATTTCTACTACTCCTCATTCTCCAAAAGTTGAGAATTAGCTTGGAAATGTAGACGTTGCAATTTCTCTTCAGCTAAAAAGGTCAAAAAAAGAAAGCACAGAATTAATAATAAAATTAAAAAAAATCCTGAGTCTGACGAATTTTCTTCCTTAAAGATTTCTGACATCTTATTATTCTATTTTCCACCCAAATTTACCCCTTCATACTCCAAGCAGTGGAGCAGTTTCAAAGATATCAGAGATTACATTCACCTTCATTTTTGCTTAGAACCTGATTTTGATAACTACTATAATACCTCTTGTGGTAATAATGGCTTTGCTGATTATAATGATTTGTTTTGTGTTCATAAAGTGATGAAGAAATCTAAATGAGATATCTGACATTTAATTTTGCTTTAAGGAGCATCATTAATCAAACACCACCCTTTTCTCTGCCTGCTGATTAGGATCCTGTTTCCAGAGCATGATTTCATGGAGCATCAGTCAGGCCTCTGAAGAACAAATATGTTGCTTGGATCTTTATTGTGCAAGCTGCCTACAAAGGGCTCTGACAGTTGCACAAACACCTTATGACACTTTAAAACCAAACTAGAAAACTACACCTACACACCAGTCAATTGTTTTGCAGAAACAATACTGAAGATTCAGGATGTAAGACTGCAACTGAAAACCAACAACGCACAATGCAAAACAGTAACTGAATATGGTGTGACATCACTGCATTGGATGTTGTAAAGCTCTACTTAGCAAAAACAGCATTAAGGGAGATATCTCAAACCTCTTTAAATTAGTTATGAATACTAATACAGCCTGGACGCCTGTTTCCACCTCTGAGAACAATATAAAAAAAGGTTAATGTGAGATAATTAAAAAAAAAATTACATTGTGAGATATGAGATTTCAAGATAAATATACAAGAAGTTGCAAATGTGAGAAAAAAGCAACAACTGTGAGATTTATAAAGGTCACGCTGTGAGATATGAAGTTGCAATTACAAGAAAATCGCAAATAGATTTATCATTTTTAAGACAGTTGTAAGATATAAAGTCACAATTATGAGAAATAGTTGAAAATGTATTTAAGTTGTACATACATGAGAAATAAAGGTAATTATGAGATATAAAGCTTTTGTACGATATAGAGAAATTAATATCAGAAGCGAGATATAATACATATAATATAATAAAGAGTTGATTACAAGAAATGTTAGAAAAACGTACAAACTGTGATATAGTCGTAACTAAGTATGATACATCTATGGTGGAAACGGGATTCCAGTATTATTAGTGCTACAGCACTGCAGAGGACGGTCAGAAGAACATTACTAAAAAGCTAAAATCAGTCTCTTTATAGGGAGTGATGTAATAAACCTCTCAACATACGTTTTTAAAGTGTGTTGCTTTTCAGAAACTCAGGTAAACACTCTTATGCTGTTTGACATTTCTCACGCATTAGTAAAAAACAACTTCTGATGTTAAACTTTGTTAATTGCCATAACTTGATCATTTAAGCAAGCCAGATTGTGTGGAATGCAAGCTAGTAATAAGTAAATGAGTAAGTTTGGGGTTTCAAGTTTTGGGTCAGAAATTTTTTTGAATAAAAATAATATAATAACGTAATACTGCACAGTAATATTTTACTGTATTTTTGCTCAAATAAATGCAGCTTTGGTAAAATATATCAAAATAGAAAACTGCTACATATAACAGTTGTGTGTGTATGTGTGTGTTTATAAGGTGCAATGGCTGTAATCTATCAGTGTTTACATTTCATAGAAGCAACACATCCAATGCTAACCAAGAACACTGAAGCACTACCAAATTAAAGCAATAGGGATTTTAAGCTATAGGACAAGAAGATGTTGATGTTGTAGATGGGTGGGGGTGGGGGTGGATGGGGAAGAAGAAAGTACTTATAGGCTTCAGAAACTACTATAGGAAAAGAAGAAAAAGCACAGAAAAAGAAAAAACATAAATGAGCTGCACATCTGACTCATCATATACTGCAGAATCTCACCCAACTACATCCTTTTCCCAGCATGATCACCACTTTACCTGTTCATAGCTCAGTGATCTCTAAATCCCTTAGCATAAAAATAAAAGATGACTCACCTCTTGTGCTGGTGTTAAAAATAGCAAGTCAACATCGGTAGATGAATTGGACTTTTGAGAAGCCTTTATATAAGCAGAAAGACCGAAATAGATATAAAATATAGCATATTTCAGAGGGTCATATACAGTGGTGTGAAAAAGTGTTGGCCCCCTTCCTGTTTT
Organism: Sinocyclocheilus anshuiensis; assembly: GCF_001515605.1. Taxonomy (NCBI): domain Eukaryota; kingdom Metazoa; phylum Chordata; class Actinopteri; order Cypriniformes; family Cyprinidae; genus Sinocyclocheilus; species Sinocyclocheilus anshuiensis. The sequence goes on from NW_015549577.1 coordinate 782,415, forward strand.
TTACATTTTTTGCATATTTGTCACACTTAAAAGATTCAGATCATCAAACAAATTGCGTTGTGCTCTTGGAGTAATTTTGGTTGGCGGGCAACTCCTGGGAAGGTTCACCATTGTTCCAAGTTTTCTCAATTTGTGGATAATGGCTCTGACCATGGTTCGCTGGAGTCCCAAAGCCTTAGAAATGGCTTTATAATCCTTTCCAGACTGATACGTCAACTGTTTTGATTCTCATCTGTTCTTGAATTTCTTTAGATCGCGGCATAATGTGTTGCTATTTAAGCATGCTTCACTTTGTCAGACAGGTTCTATTTAAGTGATTTCTTGATTCAACAGGTCTGGCAGTAATCAGGCCTGGGCGTGGCTAGTGAAATTTAACTCAGCTTTCTAAAATAATGTGGTTAATTGCAGTTCTTTCATGATTTAACTGGAGGGGGCAATTAATTTTTCACGTAGGGCCACGTAGGTTTGGACAGGTTTTTTTCCCTTAATAAATGAAATCATCATTTAAAAACTGCATTTTGTATTTACTTGCATTATCTTTGTGTAATATTTAAATTTGTTTGATGATCTGAAACATTAAAGTGTGACAAACATGCAAAAAAATAAGAATTCAGGAAGGGGGCCAACCACTGTATGTCTACGGAAAGAAAGGATCAGTCAATGAATTTAGAAAAATGGCATCAGAATATTCCTCAAAAATGAGGTAAAATATTTTCAGTTTTATAAAACATCAGATTATTTGTATTTATTCGCTATTTTCCAACAAAAGCCACAAAACAGCTTTAGTTGTCTGCATATTTGTTCAGCCTGATAAAGCATTTGCTGCAGCCAGATTGAAACATTAAATCTTATTAGTATTCTAATGATGATGTGCAGCTGGTGACTAAGTGAGAGTGGAAAAGAGGAATGTGTGTATGATTTCACAAGTAAACTAAAAAAATGAGACCATAAAAAAAACACACTTTTACTTTCTTGTAATTGATGTTCATACGGAGCCCCTAAAGGGACATGGTGGTGGAAAAAAATCAGATTGAGTGAAAAAATTTGGGGTGGGA
>NW_015549577.1:783609-804608 GCF_001515605.1 Sinocyclocheilus anshuiensis
CGAGGGAACGCAAATATCTTTGCGAGAGAACGCAAAAGTTTTGCGAGGGAACGCAAAGTTTCTCGAGGGAACGCAAAAGTTTTGCGAGAGAACGCAAAAAAAAATTTCCTCCCACCCCGAATTTTTTTCCCACCACCATGTCCCTTTAGGGGCTCCGTATGTTCATACGAATATTGGAGTTCTGAAACTTTTCTAAATACAAGCAATTACATTTTTTTTTGTTATGATTTATGATTTTGAGGCCAGAAATCACCTTACCTGCTTTTCATTTTTGTGGATTATTTAATTTTGTATTCTATTTTATTTCATTTTTGTGGATTATTTAATTTTGTATTCTATTTTATTTCATTTTACTCCAATCCCTAAAAACATAATGGAGAATAAGTTGGTTAAAAAAAAAGTGTGGAAAACCTTATATATTCTTCTTCTTCTTGGCCCCTTTAAAACAAAACGAAATAAATAATTAATCATAAGAAAACATCTACATATGGATGATCATTTTGAATGAGTCACACATTGATACATAAGTTACATTTACAGCAAGCAATCTAAATTGAGTGGGTGTTTTTATTTTCTTTCTTTTTTACCTTGTCCTCCTCTATGTTCCTCTAAGTTAATTAGCAAACTAAACTAAAGTTTCAACAGTTCTTTGCATGAGGTTAGTGCACGTTTTTCCGTATAAAGAATTTCCTGTCTTATTTGTTATAGTTTTGTTAAACCTTACAATATGTAATGTTTTCAACTCTAGAATGAGTAACTCTCTCTGGATTTAAAAGACATCAACTTGCTAATAGGATTTTATGTAGTATTTTTTTTTTTTCAGATGCTCAGATCTGGTGCCAAACTGTTCCATACACATAATCATTATCAAATAAGCTTATGCAAATGAAAACATATGCAACACATAGAGGAATATGGATAAAGGATGATGGTCTCATCTCATATTTTCAGTTGAAAAACTACTACTATATTCAATGAGTGTAATAAATTTACATTCCCCTGAAATCTATACATTGGAATAATGTAAATGAAGCACTTTTTTCTTTTCTTTTTTTTTTTAACTACAATCATCGATCACATTGAAAACACATCAGCAGCTTTGGGCTAACACTGATCTGAAATACACAAACTGCTAAATGATGGCCCATTTATATGATAGATTTACCTTCACACAGTCCCTATGCATGTCAGCAAATAAACAGAAAATGTTGGATTATAGACTATACAAAACCTTTGGGCTGATGCAGATAACACCATTCAGCACTAACACAAGATTTATCGAAACTAGCAATCATTTACTAATCAAAAACACTTAAATATTTACATGAGGAATAATGTCTATAGCTGATACCATTAAGATGAGATCTTTCTGCATGCATATATCTGAATATATACATATATTCTCACTAGATATTACATGATAGTTTAACATTCAGTAAGAGCTTCACAAACTAATGAGAATGCCAAACAAAGCCTTCAATTATTCCAAGTCATAATGGCACCCAGTGGTGGACGAAGTACACAAATCAAGAACTTGAGTAAAAGTATAGATACATATAATACAATATTACTCCAGTAAAAGTAAAAGTACTCAGTTTTCAATTGATACAGTGCAGTCAAACAGTTCAAATAACTTAGGCAGAAGGGAGCATGTATTGCACTACTGTAAATGATCTGGCTTTCTTGTGATAGTGAGCTCAAACTAACTAATGAAAGGATAAATTATTTTGAAATAGCATCTATATTGCATCTAATCAAAATCTCCATAGAACCTGAAACACCAGAAACAAGCATTATTCCAATTCAACAGCCACCAAATTACAATGAATTTCAGCTTATGATTCGTAAAAAGCTGCTTTGCCTTTTAATATTGTTATTTTGTCATGCACAAAGGGAGAAAAGTTCAAATACTGTCCAGATGGAAAACTGAAAGGGACTTTACTTAATAAGACGACATAATTAGATTTGACCTAATCAAACTGCCACTTAAAACCAATCCTGATTCTGTTAAACCTGATGTGAGATGGATGCAACGCATTACTGTATTTTCTAAAAGCCATAACCTGCCAATAAAATGCCTTTAATGGCATCTATAATTTTACTAAACTGTGTGGTAAACAAGACAGAATGAGATAAAGAATCTTATGTTAAACATACTTCTAGTAATCTCTTATGAAAACACCATAAACAAGAAGCTTAGCAAACAAAAAGGCACAGCCAAAACACACACAGCTCAATATTTTCAAGTATTTGTTATTTAGGATATTCTAGGTTTTTCGACTTGCCATGTTGGTCTAGCTCAGCTCTGTTCCCCTCAAAATCCACCCCAGTGATGGTACATACAGTACAGAATGCCATTTCCCATGACCAAATGTCCCCGAAAGGTCACATAAATCAACCTTAACAGCATAATGTGACTCTGAATGACACATTATTAATCAAGGCAAACAAGTTTCTGATGGATTTATAAAATGTTGTTCCTTTCAAACACAGCAGCTGTTTGATACCGGGTCGATTAGCTTTAAAGGGCAAGTAATCAGACTCAGATATCATGTTGGCATCATCTGTGTGTTGAAATCAGAAAGGAAAGTATGATTTCCTCCTTTCCATCCATACAGGATATCTCTAATGTGGTTCTGCCACTTTCCATTGTGTAGCCAAATAACAAGAATGTGTGAGTCCTTAATGGTCTCAAAGGTAAATTGGTCAAAATGTTTAAAACTTAAAAAGTGAAATCTTAGCCATAATAAAACTATCGCTCTATACTTCAACGGGAAACTAAATTGACATCATTTTTTATTTTTTTTTAAAGTAGGGTCAGTAATATTTTCTAAAAGAAGCATCATGTTCATCACGGCTGCATATATTTGATCAAAAATACATTAAAAACAATAATATTCTGAAATATCTTTTTAAATAATCCAAAAGAACTGTTTTCTATTTGAATATATTCTATTTTAATATGTAATTTATTCATGTGATGTAATGCTGAATTTTCAGCATTACTTAAGTCTTCAGTGTCACAATATCCTTCAGAAATCTTTCTAATATGCTGACTTGGTACACAGGAAAAATATCTTATTATTTATTGTTGAAAACAGCTTATTAATATCTTTGTGGGAAAAAAAAGTCATCTTTGATCTTCAGACTTTCAACAATAAAGCAGCTTCTTGAATATTGTGTGTGTGTGTGTGTGTGTGTGTGTGTGTGTGTGTGTGTGTGTGTGTGTGTGTGTGTGTTTTTCACTACTTTGTGAGGACCAAAAGACCACACAAAGATAGTAAAATAAGTAAAGTTTGACTTTGTGGGGTCCTTAAATCAGCCCCCACAAAGACATTATCTTTTAAGACTATAAAATTACTAAATATACTATCGTCCAAACCTACACCAACCCTAAACCTACCTGTCACACAAAACATTCTTATATATTCTTTTATATAACATCCTTATATTAATATAAGAATGTTTTACCATTCTTATATACGTATAAGAATGTTAAAATTAAGTTAGGTTTCTGTGACAGGTAGGTTTAGGTTTGGTGTAGGTTAGAAATTTATTATTTTTTTGGTCTATGTATACATGTAAGTCTTTGACCATTATGCTGCATTTCTCTGTGACTACCATGGAAAGTACTTCCAAGTTAAAAGTCGTTCATCTTCAAAAAAAACAAAACAAAAAAAAAGTCTCATTGTTCAGCAGCTTCTTTAGCAAAAACATGACCTGTGTGAATGGCCCTTAACACCCAGCATTCTAGCAAACACTAGCGTAGTTATTTGAAACTCTTTTACTATTAAAAGCTTCAGGGTAACCCACACTAAAAGGCGCTCAAGGCTACTTAATAATGTGTGCAAGGGGAGCGACAGTATGGAAGAAGCTCTGTCAGAGGAATGGAAAAGAAGGAAGTAACTGACATTTGACACTGTGATCCCCCGTGTCTCTACTATAGCCTGTAGAAAGCAAAAACTATTTCGGAATGCTTCTAAGCCCAACACGGCTATTTAGAGGACCGCAGAGTTCCGGGAAGCATTGTGGAAATATTGCAACTGACATGTGCTAGGCCATTAAATAAGCCTGGGATGTCCAATACTCACACCCTAATGTATCTAGTTGGAGAATACTAACTCATACTCTTCACTCATTGAAAGATCTGTTATATAAACTGTAGGTCTCATGTGGTTGAACCAATTTACCCCCTCGTGTTGTTCCAAACCTGTATGACTTTTCTGTGGAACACACACACAGAAAGAGACGTATTGAACAACACGGAGGTCCAAAACAACACTGGAACCTATTGACTTTTATTGCATTGACAATGAAAGTGTTCCATAGAAGATACAAAAAGTCAGGTTTGGAGGATGTGAGTGAGTAAATATTGACTAAATTTTAATTTTTGGGTGAGCTACCCTTTTAATATTAAAGATCAACACAAAAACATGACTAACAAGTCTCTTGTCTGTTCTGGTTTTCATTCCTGCAATGTCAAATTCCACATATTTAATGTATAGCCCTCAACTGACAGAATGTTAAAAACGCTATTAAGTAAAATTTGCATTTAACACATGGCATCTTGTCAGCCTGCACTGGTAGACCACTCATTCTCTCAATTATAGTCTATTTGAATTTGTTCAGATAAGCTTTCCAGACAGTGTTCATCTGTTCACAATCTGTTCCAATGTGTTCTTGACTAGCAAGAAACTCCAAACCAGCACAAGCCAACCCAGAGCAGAAATTCATGCTGGTATAAGCTGTTTAAGGGCAATAGGAACTCTCGACTCACATCAGTCATTCAGGAAGGAGAAATCTCTGACCCTGTTTACCACTACACTGTCTGCTGCGAGATGCGTGAGCTGCCGTGCAGTGATCCGCTTACGGCTGCGGCATCAGACTGGCCCTAGAACATCAGACAGGCAGGCAAGAGGAGGAATAACAATTAGCCAACTGCAGTGAGGACACTTCAGATTGAATGGGCAAAAGCTGTAGCACTTGAAACAGCCAAAAAGACACACTTCATATACACAAGAAGTGACTTAGACAGTCGCAAATGCGGTAAATCATGATGGCTCCATTCCAAAAACCAGTAAACTGCCTTAGGCAACTGCCTTATATCACAGCATCCAAACAGACACACACACACGTCAGGGCTCTCTAGGCCCTCAGAAAGGGCTCAAACTATTGTAAAAACAATGTTTACAATTTTTAAATATTTTTTAAATGACAAATTTTAAATATTATTTTCTAATAAAAATAAATGTAAATACATTTCTATTTTTAATTAAGCAATTCATAATTTGACAATCACCATCTAAATGAAATAAATACAATTTCTGTGGAAATAACTCTTCAGATCTGCCTATTCAGTGAATGTGTTACATGAACGACGCCCATTTTCTCCAAATTAGAATGTTTCTGCCTAGAGTTTGCGGCTCCGTGATTGGTGGTCCAGCTATGAAATTACAGAAGGCCAAGCAATAGTAAATCAATGGGAGAGTAATGTGTATGGAATGTTTTCCCCAATTACATATTTAACTCTTTGGGTGGCATACATTTTTTATTTTTATGTAATTTTTGGGTTGAAAAAATCCCAGTTAAACTGGCAAACTTTCATAAGCAGGCACTGCTGGCTTGGCAATTAATCTATAAACATAAGGCTTCACTGCATCGATATTTTATATGGAATAATAACGATATCTTGTACAAAAAAAAAGTCAATCTTTAATCAGACATGGTACGACAATGGAATTCTTACTGTTAGTCAGTTGGTTAATGAACAAGGTCTACTTTTAACATGTTCTGAATTTCTCAATAAATGTATGATCCCTGTGAGGCCAAAAGAATACTCTATTATCTTTTATGCAATTCCTGGCAGAGTTGTATCACTATTACAAAATCCTGGATTCTCTCCTGCAAACGTTGATCATCAAACCAGTTTTTGTAGTGATACAATATTTATTGGGGATATTAATATAGTAATAGATAAATGTAGTAACAAATACATTAGAGTGATGTGACGTTCGACACCGAGGCTTCGAAGCTTGTATCAAAAAACCGAAACATCTCACAGTGAAGCACTGTACCGGAGGCGGAGCTTGATTCGTTTTGCCAAAACCACGTGATCTGTGACGTCCGAAACTTCGATTTCGCACACAACCACGTGACTGCTTCGTATTGATTCTGATTCAAATAACAAGAACCACTTGCGCAGTTTCAAGTGTCCCTCACGTCTTTGAAAAGAATAAATCACAATACGAATAAATATTTGCATGTGTAGTTTTCTGCATGATCATTTGGTATTAATTCCTGGTTCACAGACACTTAACTAACCAATCTTCTATGATAATCTTCCGTTATTTTGATCATATGAAAAAATATGGTCAATAACAAATAAGTTTTTTTATTAATAATAAAATATAATTTTATAGAGGTATACTATAAAATGTTACACAAAATTTACCCTGTCAAGGAGTTGAATGTTTCAATTTGAATATTGAAAACTTATGTGAATTTTGTAGTAATGCCAAAGAATCTGTGACTCATCTTTTTTCTTTTTTTTTTTGATTGTATATTCAAACATGTTTTGGTTGTATGTTTCTAATTTCATTTCTAGGTTTTTGGAACGTTTCACTTTACATATTCTTATGAATGTTTATTTGTTTTTGTACTTGTTGCGAGTTGTATATGCTTATACAAACAAAAAAAACAATGGGAGAGTAATTTTATATGACAGAAAAATTGACCAAACATATGTTATCACTATTAGTTATCAATAACTTTATGACAAGTTCCGCCCGCTGTGGGGATCTCTATCGAATACTAGGCCGCTGTGCCAATAAAAATATTATTTATTATAAGCACTGCTTGTTTGTCATGACGTTTCTGCCGCTAATTTGTTTTGCTGTGAGCGCTGTCATGACGTGTTGGCTTACATTAAACACACATTACTTTTGTTGGTTTTGTGCACAGACCGATTGTGTGATGTAATGAGGATTTTCATTTGACTTAAATTTAGCTATGTATTATTTTGGTGATATCAGTTAGTGATGTGACGTTCGACACCGAGGCTTCGAAGCTTGTATCAAAAAAGCGAAACATCTCACAGTGAAGCACTGTACCGGAGGCGGAGCTTGATTCGTTTTGCCAAAACCACGTGATCTGTGACGTCCGAAACTTCGATTTCGCACACAACCACGTGACTGCTTCGTATTGATTCTGATTCAAATAACAAGAACCACTTGCGCAGTTTCAAGTGTCCCTCACGTCTTTGAAAAGAATAAATCACAATACGAATAAATATTTGCATGTGTAGTTTTCTGCATGATCATTTGGTATTAATTCCTGGTTCACAGACACTTAACTAACCAATCTTCTATGATAATCTTCCGTTATTTTGATCATACGGCTGTATGCCTATTTTTTCCACAAATTTATTCACACTCATTTATTCATATTGTGTAATACAATGCCTGACATGAAGACTTATTTATATAGACTTCATATTTTATTTGCTTTATACAGGTTTTCATAGCACAAACTAATTTATTATCTGAAACGGTCCAAAAATGGCTGGCTCGTTTTGACCACAAGATGTCGGTAGTGTGCACCGTCTTGAAAAGCTTCGAGTAACGAACCTTTTTACGATACAGTTGAGGGGAAAGCTTCATTTTCCCATCACTAATATCAGTCACTCTCGCTGTCCTGTTTTCTTGTTGCCCACCTTAGTGTAATAGCGCTCTATAGTTTGAACAATGGTTTACAATTCATATTACATTTGTATTTATTTTTACCTGAGCCGTGCTGAACGCCAACAGCTCTATTCAAGCACCTCCTTCCGTCTCTTCAGTCGTTGTGCTGAACCACCATCTCCACCTAGTGACTGAATACTGTTACTGCGGCTCCAGTTGCGTTTGACTTGGTTATAAACGGCTGAACGTGAAAACAGGCAAATATGACATATTTTCTTTGATGCGAATGAAAACGGCTTTAAGTTAATACATTTTAGAGAAATGGATGGATGGATGGATAGATGAATAAAAATACATTCATTGTTTTGATTATTATAATTTGATCTTTATTATATTCATAAAATGTAATGAAAACTGCCAATGTTTCAGCAATTTAAGATTTATATTAAAACATATTTAGATATAGGCCTAATACTTTAAAGCAGTAGCCTACAAACTATGCAAAAGGTTAATATGAACAATGCATAATTGTAATATGTATATGCCATTTCTTCATAACATGCTGCTAATCTGGTGGGTAAACAATACAACTTTCAGTAGTTGTTCTGCAGGTCATTCATTAGAGGTTTTTCATGCTTGTACAGAGCGATGACCAGGTCCTTAGCAATGCTTTCACAATTCACACAGCCAAGCAGTTTCCTCATCTTCTCTTGATCGGTTGACTTCGCTCTCACATTTGCAACTGATTCAGCGTGCAGGTCAACAAGATCATCAATAATTGGATCAATGTTTTTCACATTTTGAACCAACAGACTGAATTTTTTTTTTAGAAACATCTGACAATCTGGGAATACAAAAAGAAAAAAAATCATAAGATACTGGAAAGAGAATTATATAGACTAGAAATAAAACTTACTCTAACCTTGTATTGGCCTCTGTTGACAGTCTCTATCAGGTTTCTGGTCTGAAACATTAGGGGAGGGGGGGGATAATTATTATTAAGGACAATACATGCACTACAACACACTATCTAATACAGTGTGCAATGTGCCTTCAGTGGCTTAAAGTATTAACATATAACACACACACACACACACACACACACACACACACATATATATATTTAAATATATATATATATGACTTGCCATTCTAAATTGCATTGTACCTTGTGCAATGACAATAAAGTATCTTACTTGATGAATCAGGTTAACAGATAAGAAAGCCCCTTTGGATGGTCTTTGATTATTGCTATTGTTAATTATAAGCACATTTTAATAACCAAAAACATAAAATGTAGCTGTGTCCCAGATTGTGCATGTAATCATGTTAGAGCAAAATTTTCCCAATTCTTTTTGGCCATTTAATTGTGATGTTTATTGTTTGAAAATTGCTAAATTACACAAACCAGGTTTTTAAACCGTATGTAGATGTGTCCAAAATAGGAGGGCTTCATAAAAATGCAAATGCCAAAGAAAATGTAAAATAATAAAAACAAAAATAATAAATAAATAAAACAGCTTATATCAAATTTACTTTGGCCTCCAGAGGTACATGGTCAATATTTTCTGAAGGTTAAGCAACATTTTATTACCATTTTTAATAGTTTTAGGCAGTGTTTTTCACAGACCAATTTTATGTATGTATGTATTTATTTATTTATTTTGTTGTTTGTTTGTTTAAGGCAACATACATGTATTATTACACTTACAATTTGCCTGCACATTTGATCTGCCAGAGGGTGCAGCAGTTGTATTAAATTCAGTGGGGCAGAGACTTCTACCAGTTATGACAGGCGAATTTATAAAGCTGCCATCAGATGCAGAGATGTTGCCTTTAAAAAAAATAAATAAATAAAAACTGTCAATTCATACAATTGTTGATTGTACATCTGATAATGTTTCCCATTATTAATAAATATAAATCACACTAACATATTACTTGGATGCCTGAACGTCTTGTCATGTTTGCAGTCTCTGATGAAAAAAAAAACTTTATTTTGGATGGCAAAAATCATGCAAGCATTCCTATGGACTGCGATGCAGTGCATTACAGTGACCTGCCCAGTTTACCACAATACATATTTAAAAGTATTCATAGCAACTTTACAGTTCTTTTCCATACAGGGCAATTCAATGTCACTAAAGTTGAACTATATGAATAAAGACACTTGAGGGAGCCAGCTAACTCAAAACTGAAATCCATCGTTTTCCATTAAAGGAACACTCCACTATTTTTGAAAATAGGCTAATTTTCCAACTCCCCTAGAGTTAAACAGTTGAGTTTTACCGTTTTCGAATCCATTCAGCCAATCTCCGGGTCTGGCGGTAGCACTTTTAGCTGTAGCTTAGCATAGATCATTGAATCTGATTAGACCGTTAGCATCTCGCTCAAAAATGACCAAAGAGTTTCGATATTTTTCCTATTTAAAACTTGACTCTTCTGTAGTTACATTGTGTACTAAGACCGACGGAAAATGAAAAGTTGCGATTTTCTAGGCTGATATGGCTAGGAACTATACTCTCATTCCGGCATAACTTTTTATTTTCCGTCGGTCTTAGTACACAATGTAACTACCGCCAGACCCGGAGATTGGCTGAATGGATTCGAAAACGGTAAAACTCAACTGTTTAACTCTAGGGGATTTGGAAAATTAGCCTATTTTCAAAAATAGTGGAGTGTTCCTTTAAATCACATCATATTTGTCCCAAATCCTTGTCAATGTATATGCTGACTCATATACATGTATATACCCTACATACATGCATGCATGCATATATACAGAAAAAGATTTAATCAAGATCTAAAATTTAACCTTGTATTGGCCTGTCACCACTTTCTCTTCTTTTGCAGTCTTTTTCTGTTTTCTGGTCTGTAAAATTATAAAAAAAAAAAAAAAAAGGATTATTATTAGTACTAGTCAGTGTTGGGGAGTAACTAGTTACATGCAACGGAATTATGTAATTTCATTACAAAATAAATGTAATTGTAATCAGTTACAGTTACTGAGAAAAATGTGTAATTAAATTACAGTTACTTATGAAAATGTTAACGATTACAATGGGGGTTACATCTGAATTTATTTTCACACCTACACCCACATATTTAATTGATTTCTTTCATAAATTGCAGTGACTGCTCTAAAATATGAGACATCAATATGTCAGGAATTAGGACACAGTATAGGACACATGCTTATTCGATAACCGTTTTATTTCCTATTTGGGTTTATGTATATGCTTTATTTTTTTAAGATTACCAGGGTTTTTTTTTTTTCCACAGCATTGTTAGATTCCAGTGTTTCCTGTCATAGTTATGCAAAGATTTGAGAAAGAGTATCATAGCTACTAAAATATGTCTTGTTATGGTTTTAAATCTGTATTTAACCTCAAAATGATCTCAAAGTAAGTTCTGATTTTGTGGTCGCTGTGCTTTAAAATTACATTTTACTTGATTCTTAATTCAAGTGATGAAGGATTTCGAAAGTCTGACAGTAATCAGTTGAATACTACTGTAAGGTTAACCCTGCCTGGTTTAAATGTTTGAAAATGAATAACAGTTGAAAACATTAGGAATTTAGAAAAGTAATCAAATGTAATCAGTTACATCACATTATTACAATAATTGAAATAGTTACACTACTTATTACCTTTTAAATAGGGTAACTTGTTATCTGTAACCTATTACGTTTCCAAAGTAACCTTCCCAACACTGGTAGTAGTACAGTACTACTACTACTACAACTACTAGTACTACTAGTAGTAGTAGTAGTACACTAAAGTTCTGAAGACACTTGAGGGCGCTCAGCTACAACTCCGGACAGAAAATCCATCCTTTTCCATTAAATCACATAATATTTGTACAAAATCATTGTTAATGTGTGTGACTTCACACTAGGCTGGAAGGCATTTTTCAGAAGGTCGAATATGTTTGTATATTGTGGCTTAAATTAAGTGTTTCATATAGGAAAAAATGGCCATCATGTAGCTCTTTCGCTTTCCATTTGCGTTTTTAAACAAACATCCATTATCGACAAAATAATGGGTTGGTTGCTGTCCATTTTTCTACCCAATTCAGCTAAAACGGGCAACTAGTTTCACTTTATGAACTAACATTTATTTTTCATATGGCATGAATGAATGCATTAGGCCTCTCTATAAATGTGCACAAGGCTTTTGCAAAGCAACTTACCTTTAGTGTCCACTGTTCTGATCCATTCTCTGAGCTCAGGAGAAATTTCATTCACATCATCTTCTTTCAGCAAATCCAGAAATTTTCGACACACACTTTCACCCCTTCCAAGAATGATGTCCAGAAGTCTGATAATAACCCTTTCCTTAGCTGCCATGTCCATCAGTTCACTATACTGCGACATTGTTATAAGTTTTTTAGCTTGAACATATTGCAAAAAAAGTTCAGAATCCGAACTAAGCCATTTGATGAGCTTAGGTTTGTTGTCCAAGATGATTTCCTCCATTTTCTACAACACGTTTACGCTACAACCTATGCTAAAAAAAAAAACAAAAAAAAAAACATAGAGCCAGTTTACTTTCGTTTTCGATGTGCGTTGCATTTATTCTACCGCTGGGTGGCGACTGTGTCTAAAGAAGGGAAGCTTTATCTTAAAAGTACATTACAATATCTTATCTCACCGACTGTTATGCAACTTCACTTGCAAACCTTGTCTCTCATGGTCTCTGTTTACTAGCATGAGATCAAATTGAATTTGTAAAACTATTACTACAAGCATTGTGCATGTTGCTTCTGTCTTCAGCCAATGCAGCATTTTTGTTTTACAAAGAGTAGGCCTATTATTTATTCTCGCTGACCAGATGGAGAGGAAAAACAAACTCTGACAAGCACAGAACTGAAAATGCGATCAAAAAGACTCTCTAAATTACTCTTGCTTTTCATATATGCAGCTCTACTCAACAATACTCTTGAGTCAGTCCCCATTCTGTTCGTTAGCCTTGATAGAAGGCATTTTATTCAGTTCTTAGGATGAAAAGCACAAAAGATGCATATAAAGTATCATAAAAATGGTCCCATGATTCTTATTTATTAGTCTAGATAAACAAACTGCTGTTTGCTGTCTAGAGGTGCAGCAATAGACTATTTATCTAGTTTTACGATGGTTTCAAGTGTTGTAGTTCAAATGGATGGGAAGAAACATTGTGCACATGGTCGCTGATTATCATTTATCTATGATTGAGAAAATAGAAAGTGACAGCAGGAACTGACAGCTAACTCAGCAGATCTACTATAAGAGGTGAGACAAGCGCTCCGCTGACTGGGCATGAGCCAGTTAAGAAGGAGGAGGCAATGTCACCTTCATTAATGAATAAATGAATTCCTTGTTAACATCCAGTTATTTAGAAAATATAATCTCACTTGTACACATTAAAGCAAAGACTGGACAACATCCAGTGTGCTATTTATAATACGAGGACTCAGTCCCCTAGTCGATACCAAGATAAAGTCAGAGAAAACTAAAAAATGAGTTAGTATTGGTACATCACCACATCATTTTCCCAAATGAACCATGCAAGCCTAATATTATGCCCCGCAGATGTCTATAAGATGTTGACCAACTGATGTTTAATTCATGCATGGCTCAAACATTACCATCTGCAAACCATCTGTGATGTTCTTAATTAGTTATCATTTAGCGCACACATTATATAAAGCAACTTAAAGCATCTGATTAGCTGTATCAACAACTCCAAAATTCTGTCATTTCTGGGATTTAAACTTTCTATCTATCTAACAATCTATCTAACAGTCTAATTATCTATAATTAATATCTATAACTAAACCTTTTGCATATGGAGAGACTGTAGCCACATTTACAGAACAACAAAGGGAATCTTTCAAAAGCCAAACATGCTTGAAGCAAAAGCAGATGACATAGCCTCTTAAGACCCGAGAAAAGATTTTTAGGAAAAAAAAATGTTTTTTTCATGTCTTTACATTGTTTAGAGCATTAAAAAAAATGTAAAAAAATAAAAAATAAATAAAAATGTAAATGATATTTCATTCATAAGTTATGCTATGTCCTCGGTAGAGGACATCGGGACTCAATTTAAAAAAAATAAAATAAAAAGACATGAATGAACATGCATAGGCAAAAACAATAGATTTTTTTTAAATCACCAATACATTTTTAGTTTTCAGGATTTTTTTTTTTTTTTACCAAACTTTGTGTAAAGATGATTCTCAACTGTTATAACAGAATGATTTGATATACCACTTTTCTTTCTGCAAAATGTGTGTAAAATGGCCATAAACGGGTTTTCTCATTATATACAATGTATCTATAAACTAAATATAATTTGCATATTAATGTGTTTTTGGGGCAACATGTAATGAAAAAAGAAGTGTAATAATGGGAGTAATATTTGATAAGATTTTCATAATAATATATAATATTTCATAGAATATTGAAACATAATTTTTTTCCCTATTCATTTGTTATGTATCCCAAAATGCTAATAAACATGCTTTTAGTCCCAGTGTCCTCATATGAGGACATGTATGAAATCAACATCCTGTTTCGTAACAGAAAGTCATATTTTGATTTGAAACCCCATAACATTTTCCTGAGATGTTGTTTTATAACAGACAGTTTAAAAATTAGACAGATTTAAAATTAATATCAGACATTTTTTAAGACCAAGTAGAGGGAGTGGTCATGGTCAAACATCCAAACATTTAGTATCTCTGAAAAGCCCTGAATGTGCTCTGTACAGGACATCCAGCCTTCAAACTGTGGCATGTATAGTCTCAGAGAAATACACCAAAATATAATGTCCTCATATGAGGTCACAGGGTCTCAGGAGGATAGGTCAGTATGAATCATATTTGTTTTGTTACCAACCCTGCTTACACCAGGAAAAGAAAACAAAATCTATGTCAAGTGATGCCCCAAGTATCAAAATATGATCTAGAGAATCTTAAACATTAAATAGAGAAACCTGGTAAAATAAACAACACACTATACTTTAAGGATATATTTCATTAGATAATTATCACAAAATATATTTTGAGAAGAAAACAAAGCTTCTGTATTATTTTTGTATTCCGTAATATTGTTTAATATTAAACA
Source organism: Sinocyclocheilus anshuiensis (assembly GCF_001515605.1). NCBI lineage: Eukaryota > Metazoa > Chordata > Actinopteri > Cypriniformes > Cyprinidae > Sinocyclocheilus > Sinocyclocheilus anshuiensis. The sequence goes on from NW_015549577.1 coordinate 798,394, forward strand.
AATCAACATAAAATACAATAAACTGAACATTGCAAATAAATATCTAAATAAATATGTATTTTAACCTTTACAGCAGACACACTGAATAATTTTTATAGCACAGCCACAGGAGCACACAGATTGCTGTAGGGAGGTTATATGTCAGTCTTGTCAAGTTTCACGTTTATTTACAACAAAGCATCTGCACCTCTTTTATTTAAAAGAATAGTTTACCCAAAAATGAAAAATTACTGAAAATGTACTCAACATCAGGCCATCCAAGATAAAGAGGGGGTTGTTTCTTCATCAGATCAGATTTGGAGAAATTTAGAAAGGAAAAAGCAATATTATGGATAGATTCGTATTTTAGCTGGAAGCAAAATCATAATTAAGTTGTCTTGAAAAAGCCAACTTACTGAAATCCTACTTAAACCTTCTTCTTCTTCTTCTTCTTCTTCTTCTTCCTCTTCTTCTTCTTCCAAATTTTAAAAGGTATCTCCTCCTAGACTTTTAAAGCTACAACCACCAAACTCGGGTCAGACCTTCAGACTGGTCTGCCTCGGGTTGCTATATCTTTTCTAACTGATCTGGCTTACGGTTTTCGTAAACCAGACTATCAAAACCACCTAAAATCCCATAGACTTTCATTGAGGGGGAGAACATTTTTATACAATAAGACTTATGGTGTATTTAAGATGTCTATTGCTATAGCAAAGCATTTTAACAAAATGCTAGTAACTTGCTAATCATGCTAACAACATGCAAGTAACTTTGATAATCATGCTAGGAACATGTTAACAAAAAGCTAGTAACTTGCTAATCATGATAGAAACATGTTAGCAATTTGTTAAACATGATAGAAACATGTTAGCATCATGCTAGTAAAATGTTAATCATGCTAGTAACATGCTAGTAAATTTGTTAATCATGCTAACAAATGGTAACACCATTCTAGTAATGTGCTAATCATGCTAGAAACAGGCTAGCAACTTGTTAAACATGCTAACACCATGCTATCAACTTGTTAAACATGTTAGAAACATGTTAGCATCATGCTAGTAACATGCTAATCATGCTAGAATCATGCTAGCAACATGCTAGTAGCTTGCTAATCATGTTAACAACATGCTAGTAACATGCTAATCATGCTAATAACTTGCTAATCATGCTAACAAAATGTTAACAACTTGTTAGTAACATGCTAATCATGTTAACGTCATGCTAGTAACATGCTAATCATGTTAGAAACATGCTAGTAACTTTGTTAATCATGCTAACAAAATGTTAACAACTTGTTAGTAACATGCTAATCATGTTAACGTCATGCTAGTAACATGCTAATCATGTTAGAAACATGCTAGTAACTTTGTTAATCATGCTAACAAAATGTTAACAACTTGTTAGTAACATGCTAATCATGAACTTGTTAATCATGCTAGAAACATGTTAACAAATTGTTAAACATGTTAATCATGCTAGAATCATGCTAGTAACATGCTATCAACTTGCTAATCATGTTAACAACATGCTAGTAACATGCTAATCATGCTAATAACTTGCTAATCATGCTAACAAAATGTTAACAACTTGTTAGTAACATGCTAATCATGTTAACGTCATGCTAGTAACATGCTAATCATGTTAGAAACATGCTAGTAACTTTGTTAATCATGCTAACAAAATGTTAACACAATGCTAATAACATGTTAATAATGCTATAATCATGCTAGCAACATGTTAGTAACTTGATAAGTATGTTAACAACATGCTAGTAACATGTTAATCATGCTAGAAACATGATAGTAAGTTGTTAATCATGCTAACAAAATGATAACACCATGCTAGTAACATGCTAACCATGTTAGAATCATGCTATCAAACATGTTAGTAACTTGCTAATTATGTTAACAAAATGCTAACCATGTTAGAAAATGCTTACACCATGCTAGTAAAATGCTAATAATGCTAACAACATGCTAGTAACATGCTAATCATGTTAGAAACATGCTAGTGACTTGCTAATCATACTAACAAAAATGTTAACACCATGCTAGTAACATGCTAACCATGTTAGAATCATGCTATCAAACATGTTAGTAACTTGCTAATTATGGTAACAACATGCTAGTAACATGCCAATCATGCTAGAAACTTGCTAATCATGCTAACAAAATGCTAGCCATGTTAGAAACATGCTAGTAACATGTTAATCATGCTAGCAACATGCTAGTAACATGCTAATTGTGCCAACAACATGCTAATAATGCTAAAAACATGTTAGCAACATGCTAGTCATGCTAGCAACAGCCTAGCAACCACCACAAGTACCCTAGCAATATGTTTTATACCGATCTGTTTTTCTGATAGACTGTATTGCCTAGAAAACTTTGAAACTTTAATCTTTAAAACTATTTTAACTTTCAAACTACTTCAAACTGAAAACTTTCAGACTGCAAGCTTTTAAAACGTTTTCAAACTTTCTAGCTAGGCTTTTTCAAGCCAACTTAAAGTCTGTCTACAAACCTTTCAATCTAGTTATTCATTTGTTTATACAAGCCTTTAATTGATGGGCTGTAGTCGTGTGTGATGCACTGCAAAATTTCTCATCTACATCTTGGAAATGCCTGAGGGTGAATAATACATTTTCAGCACATTTTCATTTTTGGGTGAACTATTCCTTTAAACAAGCACAAGGGGAAAGAGATCCTCAGACTACAGGAATTCATTTTATAGAACTTTCTGCCAATATTAAAAGCAGTTGGAATTTAAACCTGGACTGTCTTTGAAACCGACACCTCCTTGCAACTAAACAGTAGGTTTCTGTGGCAGAGCAGTCCTTTCCTTCTCTTTCCAGAATCCCACTACCTCAGTGCTTTGTTTGGTGAAAAACAACAGATGGAAAGAGCAGGAGGGAATCGTTTAGCTGTGAAGATCACAGCATGTTCAACAGTGCAGAACCAAAACCACAGAGCTATTTCCTACAACAGGGCACAGGACACAAATGATCCACTGGGACCTCCTGACAAGCTACACAAAATCCACAGAACTAAAGAGCAAATTGCTCATATCAAATATTGTGCATTTTTTATTCACAGGTATGATGGTAAGGTGGTAGTCACCATATTATATAGAGAGGAAGATATAGATAGATAGGAAATTGGGTCACAAATATGGGTCACTCCAATCAAGTGCAAGTAATATATATTATATTTGGTTTGAACTTCCTGAGGTCACCTCAAAAAAGACAGGTATATGGCACCCCTGAGAACAGAAACATTTGTAAGGCATTATGCTATTGTTAGCATTAAAACAACTTGATGTTTTGCCCAAGCTACAAAGATACTTTCACATTATAAAAAAAATACACATTTTGAAAGCAACCACAAGAAAAAAGGACAGTGACACAATTTGTACAATATTATTGTTATAGACAAATTTTTAATGAAGAAAATGCTTCAAAGATTTTTGTAACTGATGCATTATTAAAACTTGTTTAAAAGTGATTTTATTGATGAAGAGAGGAGCCAGGATTTGTGACAAGATCTGCCTGATCTCCTGAGGGATTTTGATAGAGTGGAATTTGATTCAAAGGCTCTTCCTTCATAATGAAGTGGACTCACTCTTGCAGATGGCTTTAGGACAGTCACTGTGTGCATCGTCAGCAATGTAAAAATGAGTGGTTCCTTACACGAGTAATGTAAGGAACAGGAAATTGACGAAAGGAAAAATAACTGCAAATGTGCAACAGTAGAAATCATGCATTTCTACTTCCTCATGCATTATGCTGCAGCTCTGTTTCCATCTGCTGTTTCCAATGAGCATTTAATAACAGAAAACAGATTTCATTTGTTATTGACTGAAAACTTTGTGAAACTTCTTCTCATACTTATGCAAAATCAAAAATGTTTTAGCATTGCAACTGTCATTGGAATGTATGAGAATGCTAACTGATAGCTTTATCACGTACTACAGACCTTCACTGGGAATATTGGCACTCTTGTTGTTGGAATACTGTTTTTTTCTGATCAAATTAGTGGTTAAATATAAGAGATTAAAGGTTAAACTGCTCTACCAGTTGTTTCAGGTAAAATGTTAAATAAATTAACAAAGAAATATGTCGACATGATATCAAGTCATTCAGGATGTGCATTTAAACAACTTTTTTATGCCGCTAGATGGCAGTAATTCCCCATTCATCCTTGAGGGACGTGCAGTACTGTGTAGGGATGGGCGATACCTCTTATTTTATTTTCGATCCGATACCGATATTTTCAAGTCGCTAATATAGTCTATTTTTCCACTTAGAAGCTTATTTTATGCACCGAATTTCTTGATAAATAAATACAATTAATGGTTAAAAAATGCACTTTTGAATCGATATTTTGATGTGAGGATCGATCCTTTCGATACAACATCAGTATCGAAATGATCGATACTTAAGGATCGATCCGCCCATCCCTAGTACTGTGGCCCGATAGCAAACAGTGAACTCAATTATTAGGTGATTTATTACAAAGGACTACACGCAGGCTTTGTCAGCGGTACATAGTTCAAGTATACAGGTGTTTCATGTTTCGTAACAAAAAGATGAACCAGCAGAAAGAAAAAATGGCACACTGACGTTTCTGAAGTATTATGTGTTTGCTGCAGCTGCAAAAACATAAGTGGTAATCTATCTTATGTTACCACTAAGATAGATTACCTAAGAAAGAAAAATTGTAGGACGAAAGAGCAAATAAACACCGTGGAACGTGGCGATGGAAATCTATTCACAAAACATCTTAAGGCTAAAGGTAGCTCATAACTCGCCGATTTAGGAGAAAATCTAAAAAAATAATGGGCGTGTCAATCCTAAATTTAGGACTCCTAATTTTTTGCTCTAAGAGTATTTCACAAAGCGTTTTAGCTCTAAAACTAGCTCCTAAATCTGTGAAAGGTTAGGAGTAGTGAAGAGGACTCCTAAATCACTAAGATCAAACCACAAACTATCCTAAAATGGCTGTTGCCAGCGATCTGCCTCTGAATGTAAACATTTTAGAAACATTTGATGATAATGACCTTTTAAAAAGGTATCGCCTTTGGTTTTGGAGGTTATCCCAACTCAACATTTTTCTTTGATTATATTCTTGTTTTCATTAACCAGTTGGGCAAGTAACAGCTGTTTTTGCGTGTGTTTTTTCATTGTTGTTTTTTTACATTTGCATGTATTATCAGCCATGATTATTCTACTCTGTTAATTAGAAGGATGTTTATATGCATATTCTCGAATATAGCATACATGTAAGCGGTAGTCAATTAGCTGAACATATACTTGTTTAATTAGTGACACTTAGCCTGCATTTTAAAATCATTATTTGAATGTGGCAACATTTTTATTTTTAAACCTATATATATATGGCAACATCCTGCTCTACAATATTTCTATGAATAAATCTCTGACAGCCAATCACTGTGTGCATAGTTAGTGAGCATGCTGACATCATCCATAGCAATGAGGTCAACCCCACCCTTACTCTTAGCTTAAGACTTCTCTCTATTCCTTAGTAAAAGTTTGTCTCAGCAGCTTTGTGAATAGGTTTTAAGAGAAAACTCTTAACTAAAAACTTTTACTGCTATTTAGGAGAACTCTTAGTGGTAAGATAAAATGTTTTGTGAATACAGGCCCAGGTCTCTGTGAGATAAAAGCCACAAACTCTACACAATGCAAAGTTATAGGCGTGTCAATGCATAGCAGGAGTGACTGCTGTGCACATTGTTCTGCGAAGAAAGAGAAGAAAAAATTATACATGAGGCTGTGAGGAATAGAAGTACAGTGCCTTAAATAGATTGTAGTTTAACAACATACCGATTGTTCAGCTCACATAACCACTTTCTGATATAGAACAAAAATGAAACAGTTGTGAAAATTACATTATCTAGGACATTTATACAGTGCATGCCATTGTAAAAAAAAAAAAAAAGTAAAAGTAAGTATATCCTTCATTCACAGCCATGTTTTCATTTGTGTTAAACTCAATGGCATCAGGGTTTTCGTGAGTGACTACAATGGAGAAAACCATGAATTTTTCGGTTTTTGGATGTCATGCCCATAAATAACTGAACTCTGTGTTTAAAACAAGATTAAGCACTCAAAAGAGGAGTGACAACCGTATTTCAGTCTGTCCAGTGCAGGGCTCGCAAAATCGCTAGCCCGACGTCCCGGGGCTATTGTGTTTTCCAGTCGGGCTACCAACCGT
>NW_015549577.1:804621-813760 GCF_001515605.1 Sinocyclocheilus anshuiensis
TCTTAAATGCAGATCTCCCGCGGGTCCTTAAAAACTCCTAAAGTGAGTTGTATCAAACTTAAGGCCATAAAAAGTTTTAAATACGTTAAATGGTATAAGAAATGTCTTAATTATAATTTCAAGAGGTTTTACAGTTGGGGACGGAAAGACAAGAGAGGCGATACGGCTGGATTAAACTTCAAAAGGCAATGATGTCATTGAATAAATATGAGTGCTGCACGTTTCAAGTCAAAACGCGGCTCGGATGTGTTTATTTGAATGTATGAAGGGAGCAGACTGTCCTCAGAAACGTGTCGTTGGTATTTTAATTTAATTTGACCTATAATTCCTGATAAAGCAGCGTTTATGAGCACGGAGCTGCTTTGTGTACAGCCGTTACCGGGGAACCCGCAATATTTCAGCGCTCCTAAAGCGCCACCTCGTGGCAGAGAATGAATTTGCATTTCCAGTCAGAATTTCTTGCTGTTTATGGTCAGATCAATGCAAATATCAACTCATGTTTTTACGCAGCAAACACAGAGTTGTAAATGAGAAAGAAGTTAATGTGCCTTCTAAAAATCTAAACAATTAAGACAGTAATATTTATACGTTTTAAATTGGCAATAATTTATATGCTTGATTTATCCCTTTTCATAAAAAATGTCTAAAGGCTGAAATGCTGTTGTATAAGATTTTTGTTTTTGTGAAAACCTGTATCTGAACTGTAAATTATGTAATTTTATGGCTCAATACTGTATGTTACCACAGACATTGTCCAACCCCACTCATACTGTGTTCATTTTACTTGTGCAGCTCTTAAAATGGGTCATAAATTGCCTTAAATTTATTTGTAAAAATTCTGCAGATACCCTGTAAATAGTGAAATAAAATTACTTCCTTCATATTTGTTGATATTTGTGTATTGAAAATATTTTTGATTGACATTTAAACTCCTATCTGATTTTCTATATTTAAAAAAAAAAAGGTCTTTCTTTTTTTATTTGGGCTAGTTAAATTAATTTTCAGGCTACCAAAATCTGAAGAGTACCTGCCCGAAGGGCTACCAGGGATTTTGAAATTTTGCAAGCCCTGCAGTGGGAAGAAAATTCACTCCCAGATGTAATGGAATTGACTGTATTACATAGCTGTCCTTTCACACTTTTTTTTTAGCAAAATGAAGGCCAATAAAGTACACTGGTTGCTGTCAACACCACTGATGTGTTTTCTGTGACATGGAGTGTTATCCTGCTGGTAATTTCAATTTGAAATGGACAGACAGTTTCTGGTCATAAAAGGGTGGTCAGAAAGAACACATTTGTGTGAATTAGCATTTAAATGATGCTCATTTGACATTAAGGGGCTTAGTTTTTGCCAGGAAAACATTTCCAGTATCATTACACTGCCAACAGCCAACTCAAAACACATGAAGCATCTGTAGATTTATGCTGTTTACACCTAATTTTGACCCCAGCATCTGTATAACATGGCGGAAATTGAGATTAATCAGACAAGGCTGTGTTTTTCCTATCCTCACTCATCGGTTTTTGTTCATGTGGCTGCTATAGCTTTATCTTCCAGTCCTTAGTTGGCAGAAGTGGAGCTTGGCGTGTTATTTCGCTACTGTAGCCCATCCAACCCTTGATGTGTTCATGTTCGAAGATGCCCATCTACAGTCGTAAACAGTGGCTGTTTGAGTAATTGTTGCATTTTGTCAGCTTGAACATGGATTGTTATTCAACTTCTCATTAATAGGGTTTTTTTTTTTTCTCCTTAGCAATGGTGCTTATTTGGAGTAGCTTTTTCCATTTTGGTGCTTGGTCAGAGTGAGATCAATATTCAAGTCTGCATGTTTATATACTGAAATGGAGTCACATGGTTTTCTCTTTGGCCATTTACCTGGATGTTTACGTTCTTTAAAAGCCTAATGATTATTGAGATAAAAATCTATATGCAGTATTGATGCATAGTCTCATGTTTCGATGTCCCAGAAGGCAGAATAACAGTAATCTGCAGGTCTGGAAATTGAATGAAAAGATAAGCAGCACAGGAAGTCAGATGATGGGAAGATCAAGCAAACAACTCAATATTATGAGACAAAAGACTTGATAGCCTAGTTTTTTCCCCCCCCTCAGAGATAATTGCATAATTAACTCTGAAAGATGCCAATAATTATCTTCAGGCTAAATCATTAAAAAAAAAATTAAATACACAATATTCTTGGTAATTTAAATACTTTCCACATTCTAAACTCTCAGCTTTGCAATGAGATGTTTATTTAAACTAAATTTAACTTTGCTTCCAGGATCATTACGTGTTTTTCCGACCAAACTATGGCAAATTGAGTGCAAAATTAGCTCTTTTATGCTCATATTATTCAGTCACCTTTTTAACGTCTAACAAAACTTTGTAAACATTGAGGACTGGTTTCAACAAAAGTTCAGCCTTATTTCCCCCGGTTCATCTGTGTGTCAAGTGCATATTATAAAGGAAATGATGAAGATATCAAGGTTGAAGTCTTCCTACAGAGATGTCTCATTTCCAAGGCCTTTACCCTCTTTATGTTTCTTTAGTGATATGAGCCTCTCCTCCCTGTCTCTCAGCAGCTCTGTCCCCTGCCTGGCAGACACTATGAATGATCGGTTTGAGTCTAAACATCACAGTAGCTGTGGGATGATGATGGAGCATGATACCAGAATCGATTCTCCACAAATTAGATACAGTAATGGGTAATTTCTCCCCATAAATACCCATCGCCACTGGGACCACTGTGTTCTTTGCCTTGTGTACACACATTGTTAGACTTGTATCAATCTTTTTCTAACCCAGATAGGTCTTTCTATATCAAATTGTCTGAGTTAATAGAATAAAAACAACAGGGATTGATTCTCGGCGCAATCTGCAAATTCTGCATATACTGTGCACTGTGCATATATATATATATATATATATATAAAATGCATGTAAAATGCCACAAGAAAATATGCTACATTTTTCAACTTTTATTTTATTTATTTGTTTGTTTATTTATTAATTAATACTTCAAGATAACCAGATTTTCAAGGTCAGAATGCAACCAGTTCATGAATTTCAGGCATTTGGTGAACCAATGCATACATTTTCAAATGTTTTGTTGTTTAAACTGCAATGTTCTTCTCTACATATCTGGGGATAACATTTTATTGTAATAGAAAGATATATTCAAAAACAGCGTTTTAACAGTCTGTCCTAAACAACTGACCTGATACGACAACTGCTGTGTGGTGTGACAAAGTCGCAGCCAGTTGGGAAACATTTGATGTTTGATGCACAGTTATCTGAAACAGGACTTTGAACCAATCAGATTTCACAGTGAGTGGCGTACCCATTGCAACAGTGCAAAAAGAGAAATCAGACGATCAACAAAATGTCCCATTGCTTCTCAAGATCACAGTCACTGCTGGTACCGACAAAATGTTTATATGTCTAAAATTAACAGAAGAGATTTGCATCTAGTTAGGGCTGTGTAAGAATGTGGGTGGTGACTGAACCATGATCCTATTTTAATAGGAGTTAAAAAGGAGACAATATAGTTGTTTTAGATAAAAAGAGTGTCATCATTTGTTCCATCAGGTGAACTGAAATTGGTTTGCCCCATCAAGCTCATAATTGGTTGGGCCCCCCTCTGTTGAGCCAGACTTGAAATGAGGGGGAACTTGTCTGCCAGCAAAACTGTTACCTTTGGAAACAGACAAAAGGTTCTCTTCGCGTTAGTGGAGAGGTATATTTGACACTCAGTGGGAGATAGAGTGAATGTGGGCAGCATTTATAGGACGTCAGTCCCATTCAGCCTCCTGATATCTTGGTCAGCGCAGCAGTTCATTTGAAACGTAATAAAAGTGCCAGACTAGCAATTTTCTGCATGGGAAATCATTCTGCCGTCAAAACTGTCATATTATCATTCTCCACCAGATAGCCTTGACAGCAACATGATTTTACGACCCTTCAAGCATAAGGCCAGCTGCATTTCACGCACAGGCGAAATATATATTCTCAAGGGAATTTTTCTTACCGTTTCAACTGATCTTGGGTATATTGCTTCCAAGTACCTTATTATTCTTATCACCAACTAAGCTGAATGCTGCACGTGTTACTATTGGGGTTTGGGTTAAGTCTTCCTAAAGGTATCAGAAATGTATACTATCTGCAATTAATGCCAGAGCGTTCTTGCCTTCATAACAGTGAGTGTATTGCCATGTAGAGTGCTAGAGTGTGTTGTTTTGCCAGTGTTGATTTGTTCTGCTGTCAATACTGCGTACAAAATGTGTAAATCATCATTTCAAGTACCATCAACAAGTATTTTCAAGATACTCTGATTGCTACTCTTCAAGTATTCACACTACAACCCTACAGGCCTTTCTGAAGCCTGAAGCATTTGGTTAGGATGTTTCAGGGAAACACCTTTAAAAAGGCTCATACATTCTTGTTCATCAATGTCAAAAAAGACAAACATATCATGCTGTCTTTGTGCTCTGGCTGTCACTAGTCCAAAAAATCAATTTCAGTAACATGATATAAGAGAACTGGCAGCAGAATTCAGGAACAGACTTGCTCCAAAGATCAAAGGTGAAGACTTTTCATCATTAAATGCAGGTGCTTTTTTCAAATATGGGCACTTTTGACCCTGTGGACTTTTTAGAAAATAACTCCATAAAGCACCATTCACACACTCACTGGAACAGTGTTGTTACTGTCAGCTAAAACAAAAACTAGTAAAAAAAATGCTTTGTTAACTGACATGATATAAGAGGACTGGCAGCAGAATTCAGGAACAGACTTGCTCCAAAGATCAAAGGTGAAGACTTTTCATCATTAAATGCAGGTGCTTTTTCCAAATATGGGCACTTTTGACCCTGTGGACTTTTTAGAAAATAACTCCATAAAGCACCATTCACACACTCACTGGAACAGTGTTGTTACTGTCAGCTAAAACAAAAACTAGTAAAAAAAATGCTTTGTTAACTGAAATAAAACTGAAATAAAATGTAAATATCAGATGGCAAACTTATACTTACAACGTAAATGAAAATGAGACATTCTGCCTTGAAGTTGAAGTACTAAAAAAAACACACACACACACATGTGTGCACAAACACACACATATATTTTTTTAATGATAGCACATAAAATTACAAAAATAAAATGAAAATAAAAAATAAAAATATAAAAATGACTATGCATAACATAGTATAACTGTAGCTTGTATTTTAAATGTACATAATGAAAATGAGACATTCTGCCTTGAAGTTGAAGTACTAAAAAAAAAACACACACACACGTGTGCACAAACACACACATATATTTTTTTAATGATAGCACATAAAATTACAAAAATAAAATGAAAATAAAAAAATGACTATGCATAACATAGTATAACTGTAGCTTGTATTTTAAATGTACATAATTACAGTAATAGATAATTAAATTACATTTTCACCTATTTACACTTAATTTGGTTAAAGAAGAAATTTGTTTGTGAATAGATAGGTTCTCTAAATAAAGGTTCCCTTTCATCTGTGTGATACAAAAGGACAATTCAGTGCATATAAATATGTAGTATTTTTATGGTGCTTTTGTGTCCTTTTTGAAGTAAAAGCTCCAGTCCTCCTTAAAAATAAGTGAATTAAAAAAAAAAGACCAGTACATTCAAAAATTCTTAAGCAGAGGAGAAAAGGTCATATGAGTTTGGAATGACATGATAATGACAGAATTTTCTTTTTTTGGGTGAACTATCCCTTTAATAAAAATCTACCCCAAGACAAAACCAATGTCTATACGCAGTTGTAGGAACATCCAGACATTTTGCCTTGTTGAGAATCTTGTCTCTCACATACATCCTCATTTTAATGACATTTAAAGCTTAAATACCACACACTTTGGCGATTGCTAACATTTAATAAAAATGATATGAATAAAGAAATAAACATATAAAAGATCAGTAGTGATGACTCATGACTGAATACAAAAGTAGACATTCATAGCCATACGATTCCTCTGCGTTGCTGACCTGACAATGAACCAGATAAAAAAAAAAAAACACTGATGAAGAAGAGTTTGGCGAGAAAAGACTGTCACCTTGAGAGAAACATAATTTTGATGCCACCATATATCAGTCAGGTTGATACCGCTAAAAGAAAGTTGCTTTCAAATGGCCTGGCATATTTCTGGGTAATGGCTGTGCACAACTGATGGGAAGGTGTTTTTCCTTTTACAACTACTTGAATAATGCATTGATGCATGAATGCATTTCTAAAGACACAGGGTGAATTCACTAAACAGTTGCAACACTCCTGCAAGTAATATTTCAGTAAAGCATGTCAAATTTCAGTATTCTGCGTAGTATTCACTCAAAACAGGCCTGCAAGATGGGAAATTGCACCTTGCAAATTACATTCAGCACAGATTTTTTGACCATTTGACACGTTACCAGATTTGCATAATTACTTTAGTGAATCGGGTGTTAAAACAACACACAACACATGCAATTAAATGATGATATCAGCAGGTGCAAATATATCTGGACAGAAATTAAGAATGAGATTTCCTCCAAATGTCACCACATTAAACAATTAGTTGAAGAGTCACACACTGGCAGCTACAGCAAATCCAATATATCATGCAATTTAGCATTACATCACTTGCTCACCAATGGATCCTATGCAGTGAATGGGTGCCGTCGAACAGCTGATAAAAACATCACAATAATCCACAAGTAATCCACGTGACTCCAGTCCATCAGTTAACATCTTGTGAAGTGAAAAGCTGCATGTTTGTAAGAAACAAATCTGAAATTGAGATTTTATTTTTTTTTACATTAAACCATCACCTCTGGCCAATATACCAGGTCATATTCAAGAATAACGCTTTCTCCAGTGATAAAGTCCATCCCCTGTTGTTCTCTCACATCAAAATTCACCAACATATTTGTATAGAACTGATTTGGACTGTTTTCACTCATAAACAGTTCTCGATCTGTGCCTTTTTTGTCTCCTGGTTCAGATTAGATGACTTATATGAAGCAATATATGGATAGAGGAATCATTGTTTTTAGCCGTGGTTTAAAGCAATGGTTTGAAGTTAAAGTCTTAATTATAGATTAGTTTCTTACAAAACACGCTGCTTTTCACTTCACAAGATGTTAATTGATGGACTGGAGTCATGTGGATTATTGTGATGTTTTTATCAGCTGTCTGACCTCTGATTCTGACGGCCCCCATTCACTGCAGATGATTCACTGGTGAGCAAGTGATGTAATATTAAATTTCTCTTAAATTGTTTCGCTGAAGAAACAAATTCAATCTACATCTTGGATGACCTGAGGGCGAGTACATTTTCAGCAATTTTACATTTTTGAGTGAACTAGGCAACATGCCTTAAAATGGCATTTCTGATTTTATTTTCATTGGGTTGCGAAACAAATTTTGGTAAGGATATTTTCAAAATCCATCCTTTTTGAGCTTGTTTGAAGACACATTTCCATCTTTTTATAATCCGTTATCCCTGATGACGGCAAGGACAGTGACATCTCTGAAAAAGTGACTAGTGTTGCTGGATGAATCACATTTGCAACGGATGTCTTTGAACAGTATTGCTGTCTAAAGGAATTTAGAGAGCGTGTTCCACATTGGCACATTTACATTCCTCAAGTCGAATATCCTGAGAGACATCATCAATTAACTCAAATTGCATCATCAAAGGACTGACAGGTTATTCACATTAATGGCTTTTATTAATTACAAGCATAACTAATGAACATGAATTGGGGTCACTAATTAGCTTTTGTGTGTTGTTATACTTGGCTCACTAAGGATGTGTGGTTCAGTTTGGAGGGCCACACTGAAATAAGCAGTGCATTGTAAGCATGGTTGAGATATTACAAATGCTGGAGTTAAATGACACTGTCAATTCTAATTAACCAGAGATCATATATAGGCCTACAATTATCGCATTGCATCTGTGCGTTTAATCGCTGATCATTTTCTCCTCCGCTGAAGCTCTGAAATCTCATTGGCAATCAAATAAAAAACATGGCACATAGACACATTTAGTTTAGTCTTCAAGGGATAGTTCACCCAAAAATGAAAATTACCCCATGATTTACTCACCCTCAAGCCATCCTAGGTGTATATGACTTTCTTCTTTCAGACAAATACAAGACCATGAGGGTGAGTAAATGACACAATTGTCGCTTTTGAGTGGGTGAACTATACCTTTAATAATTCATTTTATTAATTTTATTATTATTACTAATGAAATATTAAATAATTTCTTTAATGAAATGATACTCTAAATAATAAATTAAAACTGCCAGTAGGTGGTGGTAAATGTCTTAAGTCATCGAATCATTTATTCATTCATTTGATTCTTCAAATGGCTGATTCATTCAGGAGTGAAGTAAATGGTTCTTTAAGAATGGTCCATTGAATCATTAGGCTTGTACGACTTGAAGCAGATGATCACTATCAGATCGATCGGTGTGTGACATCAAAGTACCACAAGAGCTATAGAGAGCAGACTTTTAATGTTTTTGAATCGCTCTCGCAGTATTTTGATGTCATACACCGATCGGTCTGTGCAGCGCTGCTTCAAATACAACGTGCCTATGGCCAATGGTTCAACGCCCCAAATGGTTCACCCAATTCGTTCAAAACGTGCATTAAAGGCACAATATGTAATTTTTCGCCGCTAGAGGGCGTGTATTCAAAATAAACAAAGAAACAAAGGCGTAGTTTGATGACACCGTGACTGAGTGTGGAATCATGGGAGTTGTCGTCTTCATCCCCACAGCCGATGAAATCCGACGGGACTCGGGCAGAAATCATGTTCATGGATGAGCTAATGATTTATTAACGTAGTAGAATGAAGCAGGGTGAGGCTGAAAGCCATCGAAGCGAAACGAGGCCGCTGAACGAGTGTGACCCACGGCTCGAAAGCAACGGAGCTTTTATTATGCCACAGTCGACCGCTTCCGCTCCTTCCGGTCGTGAGTATGCGGGGGGAAAGCAGCGCGGTTTTATCATACTAGATACATTTGAAAGTTCTGTTATAATGCTACTCTGTGTGGTCGTCACCTGTCTTAATAAAACGCACAACATATCAAAGTGTCTTTGGTGTTTCCATGTTT
>NW_015549577.1:826740-853095 GCF_001515605.1 Sinocyclocheilus anshuiensis
AATCTTACATCTTTAAGAAATGAAATGCTGCTGTGTGTTGCTCGGTGACGATTTTCTTTGGCAAAATTGAGCAAAACAGAAAACATTGTGTCTAAAATAACACAATATTAACTCCTTACTTACTGAACTGTTGTATAAGATCAGTATCACATTTGCACTCATGTGATATTGCACTTAGCCTATTGCTCGTGTGATATTGCTCAACTATATGATGTAAATATGAGACAAAAACTGAAACGGGCATTTTTGCCCCATATCTTGAATTTTAGGGAAATTCTAACTATGTTCTCTAGGCTCCATCACACAGTGAGTTGTTGCCATGCCTCATATTTGTCATCAATCAACTGTATGAAATGTCAGATGACCCACATAGGTCTGGGGCGGGGCAAGTGCGTTAAATGCGTTAATTTTAACGCATTATTTTTCACCGTAATTAATCTAATTAACGCGTTAAATTACCAGCCCTAATTTGTTTCTAATATTTTATTGGAGCAGTCAGGCTAATTAAAACGGGGTCAGGGGCATGTGCTTGCAATCGACTCTGCGGGAGTGTGGATGGGACGCGGCTCCACTTTGCTCGCTACTGCGCAGACTCTGGTCCCGAGTTCTCCACTGCACAGACTCCGGTCCCAAATCAGCACAATATGGCCGCGCCCTGTTGGGACAATGGCGGCTTCACTTTTCTTCAGTGGAAGAGACTGAAGGTGCGTCGTCCATCTTTTTTTACAGTCTATGATTTATTCACTGATCATTTTACCCTCTGCCAAAGCTCTGAAATCTCATTGGCAATCAGATTAAAAAGAAAAAAATGACGCGTGGACACATCTAGTTTAGTTTTAAAGGGACAGTTCACCCAAAAATTAAAATTCTGAAAACTTTCTTCTGTGGAAAATATTTTAAAAGAATGTTGGTAACTAAAATGTTTTGGTGACTACTGACTTCCATTGTATCCACAATTCTCAAAATATTATATTTATGTGCCACAGAAGACAAAGTCATACAGGTTTGGAAAAACATCAGAGTGAGTAAATGAAATAATTTTTTATATGAACTATCTGTATGAAGAGATCAGTGGTGTTCTAAAATGAGGCAAAGTCATCAATGTTTTTTTTTTCCCCTTGGTTTTCTTGGTTAAATATACATTACTTACACTATCAGAAAAAAAGAATATATATATTTTTATGTAATATTTTTACATTAGCAATGTAATCAATATTCTATTTATTAAAGCCAAGTATTAATCTCATTAAGTTAGTGTTTTTAAGCATTTTACAATTATTTCAAAATATTAACTCAAGGCAGTAACAATTTAAACAATATATTTTATTTGTGAACTTATGTTCAGCTATTCTTTTTAATAGTTAACTTTTAACTATCTGAGTTTTACTTTAAATTTCACCAAGCTGATTACTTACTAAACTCCCACAGATCATGTTTTCAGGCCATTTCAAGTCTTACTTTGACGTAACAAAGTGGTTATATCTAAGTGTGTGAATTGTTTACATACTTTTTTTAAAATTAGTCTTCCCATTAACGCCATTATTTTGTTAATTCAGACTCATTCGCGAACGCGGAACGCACACAAACACAAGAGGCGGGATTCATCGCATGAACCATTCACAGCCGAGAACCGACCATAATATCCAATCATATCGCGATGGGGGCATTGCCTCCTCTCATGTGACTTTCCCCCATTCATTCTTAATTGATTAATTAATTACCCCCCCCCCATCACCACTTTAAGGGGTCGGCAAGTAAGTTTGGTATTGGGCCAAAAAAAATTTTCACCACTAGATGCCGGGCTAGAACATAGTCAAAGGATAATTTAAGAAATTAATTGATGAAAAATGCAACTAGAATTGTCTGTGACAGACTGTTATAGTGTCTTTTGTAACTGTTAGTGAGCTGTTACTCAGTGTTAAATCCTGTAGGAGGACAGTCATTAACAAAAAGCCACATTTGTGTGCCGGTGTGAGTAACTGTTGCTGTCATGACAGATCTTTTTCAGAACCAGCCGCAAAATAATCAAAATAATCTACCTGCAGGCACGGGCCAGATATTATTGCTGGCGGGCCAGTTTTGGCCCACGGGCCGCCTGTTGCCGATTACTGCTTTAGAGGGTCTGTTAAAATTCACTGATCTCAGGGCAGGCAAGAGAGATGCGGACTCCCGCTGTAAGTTTACCTGCTGGTGTTGCTGTTGGACAATGTTTCTTTAGAAAAACAAGTAATTTATACACTTTTAATGCTATATTTTGTAATATTTGCATGGTTTTATTTTTGTACTACATTTTTTTTTCTCATCCAATATTTTGAGGAGGCACTGCCTCCCTTGCCTCCTCGGAGGAAACGCCCCTGGAAGACATGTGTGATTGACATGTATGATAATGAAGAGAAACTGAAGAGTTTCAGTGAATATCAAACTAAATTTCTATCCGTTTCGGACTTGTGTGTCAGAAACAGATGAAGTCCTATGAACACCATTTATGGTGTTTTCAATGCCTTTTTAGAGCTGAATAAAAAAGAGCTGCTTAAGGGTGAAAAACAGCATACAAAGGGAAACAGGATTGGAACGACGTGACAGAATAATGACAGAATCGTCATGTTTGAGTGTCACTGATGGGCATTCCAACAGCGTTTCTGTAGAAAAACTAGAGACTGATGAAGTCAATGAGGTGTCAACAATTCCTGCCATTTATACTTCCCATCTTCTCATAAGCGGTGGAAGGGCCCTGCTAGGAACATTTGCATGTGTGGAAGCAGCTAATGGGAGAATCTACCGCCAGCCATTCGCTCTCTTTTAGTTACGGTAGACATCTCTCCTTTCCTACCTGTGGGCACTGGGAACTCAGATCGCTTTGATTAATGCCTCTCAGCATGAGGCAGTCCTAGTGTGTCTGAGGCAGTTCACATCCTTCTTCCAGCTGGGCGTGTATAATGTCCATGTACGTTGTCACACGGCCCCTTGGGATTTCATTTAAACATTTGTGCAGTGAAGGAATACAGGGAATTGGAGCAACAAATGCTTCAGCACCAGCTCAACCTCTTTTAGTTGGTACTCAAAGCATCCAGACAGATCTCGGTTATAAGTTATAACAGGCTTTGCAAAGATTTATGGCTGAATATTCTACTTGAAGCTGACCTACCCAACAATAAATCAATTTTGCCAGCTTGTAACTTCTGCTAATTCGCTGATCTGGTTTACAGAGATAAGCAATACAGTTCAACACACAATGTACACTAAAAATACTGGTAAAGACCAATATGGTTGAAAAATTTTTTTTACTTCATTCAATCATCCTTGCACCTCCTGCTTTTTTGTTTCTGCTGCAGTGAATTCAGACAATTGTACAATCACCTGGAAATTGAGGCCAATGAATGGGCACACAGGGACGGTAGAGCCATTCAATTCATGAATTACCTTCATGATTGATGTGTAATTATGTTATCTAGAGGGGTCACAGTCAGGAAGCCTGAAAATGCTCATGAGCCTAAGGTGCCTTTGGCATTGATTTTTCCTAAATTATTAATTGGAATGGATTCAAAGCAATGGCTTGTGGAGCCAGAAACGTTTTTCAAGAGTAGACAAACAAATTTTCTTTTGAATAACTTAAAATATAGTCTAACTGAAGTGGCAAGCTGAATACCTGAAAGCGGAGTGCTTTTTTTTTTTTAGCTAAAATGGCTAATGGTACTCTATTGCCTTGTCAAATTAGCCTAATTATATTTTTTAAAATCAGCAAAAATATAAATAACCTGAGGAACAGACCAAAATATAAGATGTTTTTCACTGCAAATAAATACTTTCATAAAAATGAATTTTTATTCCTTAAAAAAAAAATGCAACTTTATTTTTCAAAACTGCATTGTTTTTCCTCATATTTCCTCATATTTCCTCAATTGTAATTTTTTGGTAATTCAAATGTTTGGGGTAAGTAAGAGTGCTTTTTAAATTACTTTATATTCTTACTTTTACTCAGCAAGGACACATTAATCAAAAGTGACAGCAAAGACTGAAAAAAAAATATTACAAAAGATTTCTGTTTCAAATAAAATATATTCTTTGAACTTCCTATTAAAGCAAAGAATCCTGAAATCCTGTATTACGGTTTCCACAAAAATATTAAGCAGCACAACTGGTTTTCATCATTTATAATAAAAAGAAATGTTTGAGCACCAAATCAGCACATTAGAATGATTTTTGAAGGATCACGTGACTTTGCCTTGACAAGAATAATAAATTAATAAATATTAATATATATTAAAATAGAAAACATTTTAAACTTATACATTTTAAATTTTTAGTTCACAATTTTGGCAGCTAAAAATGCAGCTTTGACATCACGAGAATAAATTACATTTTAAAATATATTTAAATAGAAAATGTAAAATTTCTGTATTTTTGGTCAAATAAATGCAGCCTTCTTGAGCATAAGAAAATTATTTCAAAAACAATACAAATCTTACTGACCCCAAAGTTTTGAATTGGAGTGCATCTACAGACTTTATAGCATATCTCAAAATGTGACTTTATTTCTTACTTTATACATTTTAATATTTTCCTTTTTCGATGAACTAACTAATTGTTCAAAATATGCCATTTAGTATGATATGGCAAGATGAAAGACGTGTAGAGTCTACAACTGCAATCTATTGCCAGTGACAGAGAGGAAAGCTCTAATGGAGATGACTGACAGTGGACCGGAAGGTAGCAGGAAGCTTTGACAAACATCTAAAATGAGCAGGGATGAGATGTGCACACTGCACAGTGATAAAGCTCTGCTGAAACCTGCTTATCCCCTTGATCCCTCTATAGGACGAAAGGAGTGCTCAAGAAAGTAATGGTCTACAGAGGGAACCTGGAATGTGTTTATGGATTCATGAACCTCTTGGAAAATTATGTCATCATCCTCCTTGCTTGAATTTCGTCTACAAAGTTGAAATGGACATCAAAATGGTGCTTGTATAGTCTTAGATCCTTTTAAGCCATCTAAAATGTCCTTTGAGTCTAGACTGCAAAGTACAGGGAAAGAAGTGATGCTGTGCTTGTTAAGTTATGAGTGGATAGATGATGATGATGACGACGACGACATGCATATGTTGCGTCGGGCTTTCCATAAGAGCACTTGTGCAGTTCGGCTCATTTATTGGCAGAGATGAAAGCAAAGAGCGCTAAAAATAGCATCAGTGCTGTAGAGATGCTACTCAAGGGCAGGGTTTGTTCACGGAGGCGATCGGATGTTAAATACGGGACCAATCAATACAAGTGTCAAAGCAACACTTCAGAATAATCACCACAATCTGGAAAAAGCAGGAGAGCAGAATGTCTGCCGTAACCTTCTCTGTAACTTCCACCTTTTTTTATCTCTCACTCACTCATTCACTTTTTTTCTCAGTTTCTGTCATAAAACAGAAGAATGCAACAAGGTAATCCAAACAACAGGTTTTGACAGATACACATGGATAGCAGGTGAGTGGTTGGTCAACAGAGCCACGCTGAGATAGTTCAGTGAATAACAGTCTTATCTTTGTAGGTTTGGATGAACTGGTGTTGGTGAGCCGGATCCGGAGGTTGGAATGCAGATGAATATAGAACCTTAGAAGGTAAGTCCATGCAGGTAAGTGGTCAGGTAGCGTTCAAGAAGGAACAACGAGACCAGGCAATAGTGAACTGAGGTGAGCGGTTAATATAGTCTGTGCTGATAGGATGTGACAGGTGCAGGTGATCAGATCTCTGGTGACTGTGAACGAGTGGGCAGAGTGTAGGGGTCTGGTGCTGTGGATGTTGTTGACTCTTTCATCCCCCTCTTAGCCGGTTCATTACAGTTGTGTGTGTGATAAGCAGTGCACCAAGGGTTTTAATATTTTGTGATCAATATTTTAGATCAATATAACAGAATGACACACATCTTTGTCTGCCAATTTGTCAAAGTACATAATTAGTGATGTTAAGCAATGAACAATGTTTATAGGGTGACGGGCTTTCGTTCATTCAGTCTTTCCATTTTAAATAACACAAGCGTAAATCATGGCTTGTTGAGGAGAAGACGACAAAAATGGACTAAAATAAATTCCATTGACTTATATCAAGGGAAAAGAAGGTCACAGAGACTTGGGTTCATTTTACTCAAGCCCGTAAGCAACTACTCAGAACACCGCAACCACCAAAGAAAACTGAAAAGGAATCAAAAACACCCTAAAAAACGATTTAAATTACAAGTAAATGCATAGTATGCATATTACATTAAAAACCTTAGCAACCACATAACACCCTGGCAACCACCCATTACACCTATGACGTGTTGTCTGACAAACTAGAGGTTGTTCCAGCATGTTAAACTCAAAGACACATTCAGATGTATTGCATTTTTTCCCCCCAAAATACATGGCGTTCACTTTTTGTTTAACCTTAAACTTACATCTACCCATTTGGATGAATAATTTTATACAAAGCGACTTGAAGTGCATTCAAGCTATACATGTTATTAGAACATGCATTACTTGGGAACTGAAATTGTGACCTTGGCTATGCTCTACCAGCCCAGTTACAGCTTAACGTATCAGTTATCAGCAAATTTACATAAAGCAAATGAAGTGGGAATGGACATATGCCTCACGGCCCTTGAAATTACAAGTCACCTTTCCAGCCTCTATTACGAGTGTTCTAATCTATGCCTGATTACAAATAAACCTCCTCAGCCAGTACAGTGTGTGTGACTATCTCAGCCAATACACCAAAGCACAACGTGTGAATTATAATGATGTTTAGCTCAGAGGATAATGGAGAATGATGAAAAGACAGTGTTTTAATTAGGCAAGTTCTTCAACCCCCAAACCAGTCTTAAAAAACAAATAAACATCTGTGCTAAATAAAAGTGAAATTACCATAAAGGACACTAGGGTATATTTGAGCAATTTTTTTAAGAACAAAGCAGAGCATTGCATTTTCTGAGTTCTGCAGTATGAATTTAATGGAACTTGAAGTACTACACTTTTATCAATTGCTTAGATAGCTAATCATCAAATTAAGTCAAATATTTAATAAACATGCAAGGGACTGGGATGTGTGAAACTTACAAGTATAGAAAATGTAACTTATAAGTATAGAGACTGACTGACTGAATCATTCATTCATTCATTCATTAATTCATTCATTCATTCATTGCTGTATGGGTTCCTGCTAAAGAAACCTGGATAATGACATTCAGTTCATTGCTTGACCTAGAGAAGCACCCAGAAAACATGAAAATTAGCTATAAGAGCTTTGGCTACGGCAGTTGAACAAGTGGTAAATGTACCCATTGACTTTGCAGTTTACAGACATTTTCTATCTCAGAAAAATTAAAGGAAGTTGTTTGTCAAATACTGAGATAAAAAAGTAAAAAGCAGGCTCTTTCACATAACTCGAGTTATCGAGTTAAATCTCAGGGAAACTTTAGTTGTTTTTTTAAACAATATTATTAAAGTGCATAAAAATGACTTCCGTTACAATAATGGCACACATTTTTGGCACGATGGAGACATTCAGCACATCTTTATCAATCTCAAATAGCTCAAGGAGCAGAGAATCATGCTGTGGATATTTCTAGATTGAGATTACTGAAGTGTCTGTACTTCCAGCCTGCTGACCACTGTGCTTCACTCTTCCAATTACATCTGCTCTCTCAGAATTGGCTCACTTAAACCTATTATGCAGCCTGTCTCAATCTGGGTCGTCATGAAGGGTAAAACAATCAAGAAGATGCAAAAGAATGTTGTTCACTCATACTACACGACAGGGAAGGATGAAGGCTATGAACTCTGGTCAGAAGAAAAATAATAACGCGAAGTCTAAAAAGGTTTGACTTTATGGTCCAATGGCCGATTAAAGGAATAGTTTTTAAAAAATGACATTATTTACTCACTGTCATGCTGTTTATTCAGTGGAACAACAGTTCATTGTCTGTCAAGCTCAAAAATGACAAAAAGCACCAAAAAACTAGTCCATTTGCTACAATATGATTTAACAAATTTAAGTGATGGCATTTGAATTTTTCCACTATAATTTATGTCAATAATTCTAAATTAATATGTTTATAGAGTAAGATATGCTAGTAATGCAATTAACATTTTACAGTGAGTTTCTAATCAAAATCGAATCAAAATGTATACATTATAATCACTTCTCCACATTTCAGAAATAGAACTGCTGAAAATGTGACATTTTAGATTTCAAAAACTTTTGTATTAGTTAATTTTATTACTATAATGTATCTAGACTTTAAATTACTGATTAATTCTTTGTCTAAGGCCCATATGAGCAATTGAAACTCTTCCAGATTTTTATAGACTACATGTACTTTAGCTTGTAAAAGACACTACATAATGAAAGACCAATTCGATAAAGACACAAACTCTATTCACTCTATTCTTTATAATTGGACCGTTTTTAAGCAACAGCCAGCAACAAGGAATCCTGCACCGGTTGCATAGTACAATGAAACGTGACCAGGGCTTTAAAGAGTACATACTAAAGGTCAAATACAATCATCCTATTTTTCCCCGTATATAACTAGACACAAAGTCAACAAAGACTATAATGAGCATAATTTAGAACCTGCGTTATGACATATTTGTACATCTGCCATAGTTCAAGGAAGATAATTAAAGGCTAAGGTCACTATGAATCATGTTGGAGAGCACATATATATAGTATAAATATATATTATTCATATATAGGTATAATCTTTCTTTGTTTTCATTACTAAAAATGTATTTTACTAATTCACTCATTTGAATGTAGCTGATAAAAAGTTAACATTTCAGTTAACCTGAGAATTCCCTTATATGTTCCTCAAACACCTTATCACTACTAAATTTGTTTACTTCTTTGCTACCTTAAAATCTGTTGCTCTCCACATGCAATACATGAGTACAGCAATCACTAGCCAATTCAAAGCAAAGAGCACTGAACTAATACACCCTGAACAGACCACGTGAAACCACAAGGAGTGAATGGCTCTACAGAGCACTTCACTTGCAAGTCAATCCGAGGAGCAGAAGTAATTAGATTTGTAATCACTTGTCAAAACGAACAACACCTCTGAGACTCCATCAAGACAATGAAAAATCGAACACCACAGATGGAGCAAAATTAATACACATTTCCAAAGGCTCTTGAAAACAACACTAGAAACTTCAAGAAAACATCAGATCAAGAGCTCATCTAAAATTAATTCACTATGCACTTTGGGGTGAAACAATCAAACATACAAGAATGATAACAGCATGTTGTTTTCTGAACTCTGCCACCTTACTGAAGAAAATTAAATGTAAAAATGTCAAATTTAAAAACAAAATGTAAAATTGAAAGAGCATTACAAAGGTTTGAATTTCGATGCTTGGGATTGGGGATTTAGAGAAAATAACACGTGGCTAGGAGGACTTCAGCATTGATTATTTAACTCATACAAGGCATTTACAACCACCTCATTCACTGATAACTTACAATTTGTGTAGTTATGTTCTCACACTAAATTTGCGCCATATCCACACCAGTTACATAGATCATTACATTTGTTACCATCTGTTGTTGATGCATCTCGCTTAAGCGCATTCCTGTAACTAGTAATTTGCATAAAGCTCACCAAACCATGTAAGGGCTTTCCGTACACCACCAGTTCTCTTCTGATTGTTTGCACTTCCTCACCGAACACCAGATATTTCTGCACAATGCGCTTGCTCTAGCCATAGGCGAGAAAGCGTGAGCAGCAATGAAACAAGTAAAGAAAGTGTGGCATTCTCAAAAACAGATATTTCAACAATTACTTCTTTCTAAGACCATTGGGAGTATGCCCTTTTTGCGTATGTGTCATATCAGTCAGCTCTATTTTTGTATTAAATTTAGGATACATTTTATTGTGAACGACAGAGGTAAGGAAATGTTTGCACGCAAAATTTATAGACAAATATGGCATATGCACAGTTAAGGGCTAGATATACTTTAAGCAAAATCAAAAAATTAATTTCAAACAAAATCAGACCAAAACGAAGCTTGTTTGGATTTTGTTTCTGGAGTACAAAACAGCTTCAAACTGGTAAACACGTCAAACTACCATTGGTACATGGCAATTATGTAATTCACCCTTCTCCAGGAGTTTGATTGACAGGCGATCTGACCAATCATAATGCTGAATCTGCCATTTTGTCCGACAAACAAACCAGAGAGGAGAGTAGGTGGTGGACTTGAACTTGAAAAATGGTCTGTGTTGACGTCTTTCCGCGGTTGAAACAAGATACCTTCTGATGTTCATTCATGTTTATTTTGTGCTATAGTAAAGAGGAAGAGATTATTGGTTCACGTGCCGCTTGAACTGAGGTGCTACAGCGATCTGTCACAACACATTAAAGAGCCACAAAATGGTATTTATAGCTTGAATTTCTTTAAAAATGAAAAAATTTGAAAGCTGAGACTTTGTTTCATACTAAAAGTAACTTGCTCTGTCTTGTCTATCGGTGAGTTGTCAGTGTCCACGATGTATTTTTCACTGCGTGAGAACATGATTTGTGCCGTGAGAGTGGCATGGCTTGTCGGACGTAGCAACAGTAAGTAAGGAGGGGCTGGTCTTTGTAAAGGGTCAATTAGTAGGTGTGCTCTGGGGCCCGCCTTCTTTGACGTGGAAATCTTCTCTGGGTCATTTCTTCTAATAAGTTCATCGAGGTCAAATGTCCACAAGCAATCAATTGTTTAATATGCTATATAAATAAAAAAATTAATTAGCGATCCTGATCGCTATGATCAGATACTTAACTGCTGTTTTCTCACCACTGTCATTTATTGTGCTTCTTTTGTTATTGAGAGGAAAGAGCACTGCACATTTACAAATTTAAACATATCTTTATCTATCTACATATATTTACATATCTAAACACTGTTTGTATATATTGAGTTTATTTTTACCTCTAAGTGATGAACATAAGAAAACTTCACCATGAGTATTTTAGGTGAATACTCATGGTACAGTAAATTGTTCCAGTGGTGATTCAGAAATTTCAGATTATTGTCACGGTGTGCCTACTGTGAAGGAGCGAGGAGATGAAAGAGAATCCAGAATAATCACAGACTTTATTTTAACCAAGGAAATCACACGTAGGACACGGGGATCGACGTTCATTCAATACCAGATAATAAAACTTAGAACAGGACTCACTATAAATACACAGGACTTGACGAAGGGATGACGAGACACACCTGGAACTAATGAGCAATCAAACACATGGGAAAACTACGTCAGGACAGGCACATGGAGAGGGAAAAACACACAGATAAAGTCCAGGGGCGTGACATGTGTGAACTTGGGAGGAGGCTCGGGAGGAGGACGGACACCCGGGAGGGGGCCGGCACACAGAGTCCAGGGAGGTGACGATGGAGGGAGGAGCCAGGGAGGCGACAGCCCTCTCTCTACTGGACTGGGAAACGGGAGCCCACTCAGGGCTGGACAGGACCAGCGAGGAGGAAGGAGAGAGGAGAGGGGGCAAGTCGACTTCAAACTCTGTTTCCAAGTCTACAAGGCCCCCCTCGAAGTCCAGCAGTCTCAGATGTATAATCAGCTCACCCTCAGCCACGGTGCAGTGGGCGGAGCTCCACTCCGCGTTCTCTCTGCAGCGGAGCAGGTGGCTGAGGAGCCCGAGGCGGAGACGGAGAGCCGATGAGCCAGGGCGACAGGGAGGATCCGGAAGGCCAAGGCGGAGCAGATGGCGCCGGCGACTGGAGTGGAGGCGTGGATCCAAAAGGCCGTGGTGGAGCCGGAGCGACAGAGGACTGAGGAGGAGCTGAAGGGATGAAGGAGCCTGACGGAGCCTTTATACATGACAATTGACAATGACAATTATAAACACGAAATCAACAAAATTGTGCATTTTGCACCACTATGCTGTGTCTAAATGTACAAATCCTACCTGGAGTGCACCAACGTTGCCTTGCACAATTATCTCATTGGCAATGGCTCAGCTGGCTCATGTAGCCTGAATACTGCCATTTTTGTTTAATGGGCACTCCACAAGCATTTTTCGAGCCAATCACCTGACCATTAAATGCCATGTGACTAATCGCTCTAAATTAGAGCTTCAACTACTTTTGAAGACAGGAAAGAAAAGTCTGTTTCATGCTGCTAAGAGCCCTACAAAACAAACTGTCATTTGTGAAACATCTTCTATAATATAATTCCATTTTTACAACTTGTGTCTTCGGCTTCTTTCCATGAAAAACACGCATTTCCCTTTTAATTGTGTACTTATGCCATATACTAGCAGGAGATAACTGCAGAAAAAATACCCAGTCAAACCCTGAGCCTTCCCTTAATTAAGTAATTTTTCTTCTATATTCTGTAACCAAAGTGCTGGTATTGAGCTGAAGGGGAATAAGGAATAGGAGCCTGTAATAACCAGATGGGACGCAACAACAGGAGATTCCATGTTAATGATCAAAAAATGCAAATAAGATCATAGATCTAAGTTTTATACTATAATCACATTCGGCTAAGAGCAGAATATGACACACAGTTCTCAGAGTGACAAGGCACTGTAAAGCTGATTTTAACGCTAATACATTGGCACTACACCAAAGCAAGTCTTTCTTCTCTTCAAAGTGCATTAGTCTCGGTATTGGATGGAAGGCTTCTTTACCCAGTAGGCAGAGCATTAGATGAGCCCTGTCTGACAGAGGGCATTTTCATTTGAGTGTTTTGGGTGGACAGTATTGATTTATTTCTGTGCTTCTGAAATCTACGGCCAAGGAGGTGTAACACATTCACTATGCTTACAGCATGCCATTAATCTCCCTAGACGAAGCTCTCCCTGCCAAGTTAGACACAAAATGGATTTACTGCTGAATCTCAGGCTTGTTAATTAGTAACATATTTTAATGATGTACTTTCTTCTGTCAAATCTACATAAATGGAGCCTCCCATCAAATCCCAAAATACAAATGGTTTAAATCCTCTTTACATGCATGAGAATTTGGGGTTTAAATGCATGTATCAAACCACGTACACAACCCTTAAAGAATAACCAATATGTTATTTTATTACTGAAAACACTGACTGAATTTAAAATGTTTCTGTGTACACCCCTGAGGTATGGAGGTATAGATTAAAGAATATAATACTCTGTGGACACCTTGAATAGCAGTCCCACTCTCCCCCTCACACGCACTGTGAATGTGAAGTGTAGACAGACTGACTGCCTGTTTAAGGAGGAGGTGGTGGTGGGAGAGGGTGAGAGTTGGCGTGACATGCTGAATAACACAGATAGTCTTGATGCAGTCTAAATTTACTCACGTCGTCAATGGATGAGCCTTTCATCAGTGCAAGGAAATAGATGCACTTCCTCATTTAACAGAACAGATAATTTACTCACCCTGAAGTCCTTCCAAAACATGACTTTCTTCTCCACAACACGTATAGAGAAATGTACTGGATGTTTTTTTTTCCATGCAACTACAATGAATCTGAAGAGTTTTCTATATTCAACATTTTCTGAAGTCAAACTTCAAGTTATGAGAGGAACAGACCAAAATGTAAGAAACTGCACTGAAAAAAATGGTGTAGAAACAATTTTCATTGAGAAATTACTTGTACATTTCACAAATAATTACAAAAAGTTTAAACACTGAATTAAACATTAAATTTTGAAAGATTTAAATAATATTTTCTAGTAAAACGTAGGGGGAATTCAGGTAATTGGGACATTTACCTAATTTACCTGAACTCACCTCTACTCCAATAATCTTTTATTTACAACTTGAAAAATCTTTTTTTGTTTACAGCGTACTTGATAATCTTCCCCTTGTGTGCTTTTAACTGCTGATCATTGCATCGGAACTTGAGAACTGGATAAATTAGTCATTTAGAGTGAGTTTGTGAACTGAATAAAACGATTAATTGATAAGATTCATTCCTCACACAAAGCTACTGTATGACTTCAGAAGATCTGGAATATAGAGAATGTGGACCACTTTTATGATACATTTATGGTGATTTTGCATCATTTTTGAAGTTTGAAAAGCTTCAGTTCTCATTCACTGAAAATGCATTAGGAAAAATGACCAATAGGTCTACAATTCCTTGAAATTTCTCATTGTGTTCTACGGCAGATAGAAAGTCATACAGATTTGGAATTACAAATGATTTTTTTCTCCCTTTTCACTTGCACTGTTCCTTAAAATAAATCTAATGGACACTCACACTTTGGCTCAAATTCTAGAATATTAAATTTAAAGCTCCTCAGCCTCTACAGGAAGCTCTCGACGTTCAGTAAAAAAAAATGCAGTGAATGGGAAAGCACATGAAAGAAGCTCCATTCATAAAACAAGAGCTTGAGAAAACAAAAGAGTGCACATGCATCCTCCATTAGGGTCTTTTTGATCTTACGCATGTTCTCCAGGCCAGCGAGGGTTCATTTTCAAATTCTAGAATATTAAATTTAAAGCTCCTCAGCCTCTACAGGAAATCAACACACAGGAAGCTCTCGACGTTCAGTAAAAAAAAAATGCAGTGAATGGGAAAGCACATGAAAGAAGCTCCATTCATAAAACAAGAGCTTGAGAAAACAAAAGAGTGCACATGCATCCTCCATTAGGGTCTTTTTGATCTTACGCATGTTCTCCAGGCCAGCGAGGGTTCATTTTATGCAGAATTTCATTTTAGCATCTGCACAAAAGCAGAAATGAGGTCTGCCAGATGCCTAATCAACACGTGATAAAGAATTAAGGCAGGAACCAAGGTAAATGTGAATACACTGACACACTTATTGAAAAATATCTCAAATTTGAATGTCTCCCCCACAAAAAAAAAAAGAAGGTACTTAAGAAAATAAAAACAACAAAAAACGCTTATTTAAATCAGCAATGCTAGAATTAATGCCATAAAAAGGTCACTGCATCACAAATGACGTTGGTTTGTTTGTTTATAAGACAGAAAACAAGATATGATAAACAACAATCTCTTGCCATTGTTACAGTAAAAAAAAAAATATATATATATCAAAATAAGACTGTGCAAGTTGAGAAATGGATGCATTTGTTTTGCATCAGATGCCGGCTGAAAACTGAAATTGTTGACCTAATTTCTTTATTTAAAAAAAAAAACAAAAAAAATTAACTTCTAGTTGTTGATGATCCAGATTTAAAGATCCAATTAAACCAGGAGTAGAATTTGAATGGAAGTCAATTACTGGCATCACATGTCTTTTGAATAGATGATACAAATAATACAGTGAAGAAACCCTGAACTCTGTCTATGAATTTCAGATGAGGATGTCTACTTTTAAAAGAAAGGAGTGATTATGAGGCATGAACTTAACAGATTCACATGAAAAATATGTTCTAATAATGCATAGGTCTGAGAATGCATATTATAAATCAGTTTGGACCTCCTAATAAATATGAGGAAGAAGAAGGTATGATGCTCTAGAGCCACTTTTTAAAATGTATACAATATAGCATAATTATATTATATATATTATAAAGGAAAGGAAAGGGTGTCTGGACTTTAACAGGCACAAAAGTCAGAAGGGACACAGCATGGGTGCTGCCTAACTGTGTCTCCATCCAACATACACATTACACCTGAATGCCATCAGGGGGGAAATGATGGCAGTAAAGGTAGTGCAAGCCAACAAGGACAAATGGCTGTGTGGTGCAGGAAGAAAAAGCAGGGGGTTTAATCTAGAAGTGTTTATGTTGTTATGAACAGATGGCGCATGTGGCTAATGGCCAGAAAGAGCAATCAAACACACACTGAGGTAGAGGGTCACATTCCTTCACATAAATTAGTATATGTAATGACAGGATGCCTTGGTGGACTGATGTTATAATAGATAATGAGTGAAGAGACTGTGATATTAGTGCGCCCCTCTTTAGAATGGAGGCAAATGCCATTTTTGTGCAAACAAATATTTCATTTGTACCATTAGTTGTGCACTTGGCAAAGCAACAGCAGACCAGTAAAAAAGTAAAAGCATGCAGACAGTGGAGTCAAGATGTGTGAGACCACACTGAAAATCTCTTTCAAGAGATTCAAGAATAAAGTTTATGAATTTAAAACATTTTAAAACATCACTTTTAAAGGTTCCAAAAGGAGGTTTTCACAAGCAATGACATAGAAGAACCATTTGGGTTCCTCAACAAACCTTTCAGAATCAGAATCAGAATCAGAATGAGCTTTATTGCCAGGTATGTTTACACATACGAGGAATTTGTTTTTGTGACAGAAGCTTCCACAGTGTAACAGAATGACAGTGACAGAACAAAAACACAGATAAAAAAATAAAAATAAATAAAAAGTTTATAAGTAAACAAGTAAATAAGGAATGCAATATACAAATTGACAATTTTATGTACAGGTATATTACAATAGATAGTTTTGTATGCACAGGTACATTAGTGCAAAATTGAAATGTAGACCAAGTATGCGTGTTAGATAAATAAGTGTATGAGTGTATAAATAGTGTTGTGTGTTCCACAGTTATTGTCAAGTGTTCATGAGATGGATTGCCTGAGGGAAGAAACTGTTCCTGTGTCTGGTCATTCTGGTGCTCAGTGCTCTGTAGCGTCGACCAGATGGCAACAGTTCAAAGAGGGAGTGTGCTGGATGTGAGGGGTCCAGAGTGATTTTGCCAGCCCTTTTGCTCACTCTGGATAAGTACAGTTCTTGGAGAGAAGGGAGGGTTGTACCAATGATTCGCTCAGCAGTCCGGACTACCATCTGTAGTCTTCTGAGGTCAGATTTGGACCTCAGTGAACAGTTCTTAAAATAACCAATTTTTTCTTAGTGGAAAAAATAATTTGAAGAACCTTTTTCCACTATAAAATACCTTTCAGCAATGGAAATATTCCACGAATGTAAAAAAATCTTCATAGAACAATATATGTCACTAAAGCACTAATCCGATTTGTAACACTGATCACGTGAACTTCTTTGAACAAAAGGCCAGGTGTTCTTGCTTCCACTAAAGCACAAAATGCTCTTTGGATGATTGTCAAATCATGATGGAAAACATGATCATCAGATCATGCAGCTCAAAAGCTGCTGTTATTAATAATTAATCATTAGCTGCTGTTATTAAATAAAGTAGTATGAAATTTGAAAAAAAAAATCCATATTTGTTTCAGAAACTTATACAAAAAGCACCATTTGGATTTAAATAAGCAAATACTGAAGAGTTTAAGATTGGTTCACTATTGCAGTAATTAATATATTTCTGGCATGTTATATTTTCAAACAATTATTTTAACCCTGATTTACGCAGTGCATAGCTTTTTACTTCTCAAACAATCATGTTGGAAGACATACCTTGTACATATTCCAGGATGACAATACCAAGATTCACAAGGCTCAATTTGTGAGACAGTGGTTCAGTGAGCATGAGGAATCATTTTCATGTATGAATTGGTCACCATAGAGTCCCTGTTGAAAATCTTTGGGATGTGTTGGAGTCAACTTTACAGAGTGGTTCAACTCTCCCATTGTCAATACCAGATCTTGGCCAAAAATCAATGCAACTCGTGACTGAAATAAATGCTGTGATGTTGCATGAAGTTGTCAAAACAACGCCACAATGAATACACAATGTTATCAAAGCTAATTGAGTGTGCAACTTTTTTTTGGCCAGGCAGTGTAAAGTCAACTCCAGCACATATCAAAAACTTTCAACGGGGTTTAGGTCAGGATTCTTTGGTGGCCAATCGCTCACAAATTGGGCCTGTTGAATCTTGGTATTGTCATCTTAGAAAATGGACATGGGTGCATCTTTTGACATGGTTGTTTGAGAAATAAAAAGCTATGCACTGCATCTGTTAGGGTTAAAATAATTGTTGCCAAAACATACAACATGCCAGAAACATATTAATCACCGCACTTAGAATCTTGCATATTTGTTTATTTAAATCCAGATGGTGACTTTTTTTTTTGTGGCCAGGCAGTGTATTTTTACATAATGTGTGTGTGTGTGTGTGTGTAAAGAGAGAGAGAAATGTATGTAAATTTAAGAAAATTAAAATGTAAACTGAAAACAAGTGATGTGTGTTGCATTTCTGGGCATCTTGAAATGTATTTCTTTATACAAATGCATACAAAATTGATAAATGTATAAATATTAAACAAATACATAATAAATAAATACACTACGAGTCAAAAGTATGAGCAGATATATGTATGAATGGAAGTATCTGTGTGTATGGATAATTAAAATTTCTTTCCATTTTTTTTCATTATATAATCCTCATACTAAAATGTCGAATATATATATATATATAAAGAACAAGCAGATGTGTCCAGACTTTTGACTTCTACTGTAACAGAAACCGTAAATAGAAACAAAGAGCCACAGGAGCTTATACATTATTACTAAGACATGTCAGAGAAATGCTGGAGGCTCAATACACCAATCTAGGAGGAAAGTAGTGTTTGGATGGCACAGATTACCCCTGTGGTGAAAGAGCACCAGCAAATAAACATCTCAGTGGGAGGACACATGGCTAAGCAGAGATAACACTTCTGTAAATGACAATCTAGAGCACACGAAAAAAAAAAATGGTAATAAATCTTTAATGTGTCCTAAGTGCTGAGCTCCACTTCTGTCGGCCTGTATGAATAGCTTAGGAAAAGTGGTTTAAAAAAAGCTCTGGTTGAGTAATTGTGATTAACAAAACATTATTTCAATTAGCCTATTCTTAAAAGGCAAGTTTACATGCCCTTCATCATAGTGCCCAAACCTAGATCAATAATAAAAAATAATAATAATATACAGGTGGTATTACGACTGGCATGTTGTTAAAAGGAAGATATAAATATTACGCTGGATCACATGGCATCTCTGGTCAATATTTTATTCTCATTTATTCATTTCAAATATGTTTTTGTGGCTCAAGTCTTTCGTGAAATCTTAGCTTATTGTAATAGACTGCCAGAAAAGAAAGTAAAAGCAAATCGATGATTTATTTTTTATATAAAAAAAATTTCGACCAGCAGACTGTGAGCTCATTAAATGTGAAACTTACTGCAAAATCTTGTCAACTAAGCGACATGAAAGATGTTTTCATCAATAAAAACATTTTCTAGTGCATGACCTGCATGAGGATGTCAAGGTAAATATATTAGAGAGGGCAGTAAACACATGGCTGGTTTACAAAGCAGCTTCAACACGCAGAATAGAAAAAAGAGGAGTGAAACAAGTGTCTTTGGACCAGTTCACTGCATGTCATTTTAGGGCACAGAGAGCATCCGTCATTTATGCTGCCAGATACTGATGGATAAGCCATGCTGAGATGCTCAAATAACATCCATCTCATAGAGGTGAACTAGGTCAGTGATGTTGAAAAGTGAAAGTTGCTAATGTTTCCTAGGAAAATGTAACCCTCCTCCTTTGTAGTTATGGTAGTGTTGTAGCATTAAAGTCAAATGTTGTAGTCGGACCCCAAACTGTTGTGGTTGGAGTCTGTTAAATGGCCATCAAAGGTGTAGATGCATGTTTCTACATCCAAATCTGAACCGATTTAATAAAATTAGCATTACATCACTTGCTCCCCAATGGACCCTCTGCAGTGAATGGGTGCCGTCAGAATTATGGATTTGTTTATGTTTTTTCACAAGGCAATAATTGATGGACTGGAGTAGTGTGGATTACTTGTGGATTATTGTGATGTTATTATCATCTTTTGGACTCCCATTCTGACGGCACCCATTCACTGCAGAGGATCTGTTGGTCAGCAAGTGATATAATCATGCTAAATTTCTCCAAAAGTAACAAATTAAAGGGTCATTTATTTACAAACAAACACAAATAGTAAATCATTATGGAGCACTTAAGCGCGAACCACGATCACATTAATACTAAGATGGACCACCTATTCAATGCTTTCTTTGAAGACAGAAGCACACACACAGTCACTTTCTCTTACACTTTGGTTTGATAGATCTTCACTGTATTGAGGGTGCCATAGTCCCTGAACAGCATGGCTTAAAGCTCACTGCAGCATTCCGAACCTTCCCCTGTAATGAATCTGCTATTGATCTAGAGCTACAGACTCGCATACGGCTAGACCTCGGGCCCCCTGGACAGGAAAGCAATCATAATATCCGCTCTCAGTGGTATGACACCTCAAGAAATCCCTGAAATGTACAACAAACATTTCTGCAAGGCATTGTTTTATGCCTAGTACTCACACAAAACAAAAGTAAATAAAATCAAGGACCCCAAGCTATCGATTTTTTGTTTGCTGAATATGTCCACAAAAGCTCATTCATATAGTAGATTGAATGCTACTTAAAAAACAATGAAAAAAAATCTAAAGGTCTGTTAGAAGTAGGCAGGAAGGCAGAGTCCTTCTAATAGCATTTTTATTTTCTTATGTTGCTATGATATACACACTACTGCTGAAAAGGCTTGTCACAATGAAAAACTGATAAATGTGGACAGAAATATGCATTAGTCTACATGAAATATAACTTGCAAGCCCTTTTAAACTAACACACAGGTGACAAAATCCATTTTGAATGTCATCTGATGAAATCTTCTAATCATATGTGTGCATAATTGACCTAAGATAAATCTGAGAAATCTTTAAAATACACCAAATTTATCACTTGACTTAAAATGACACTGTTCTACTTTACACTAACTATTAAAGGGTTATTTTTGATTGTAGAAGAACATATAGATAGCAAACCAAATAATGCCCAATGCACAGTGTATTGGTGCTGAGGTCCCAGGATCAGGCACTTGAGTAAATACAACTCTGCCAAAAATGGGGCAAGTTTCCAGTTATCAAGGCAGAGCTTAACTGATGGGCTTTGTTGTTGTTTTTTTGGCAGTGATTATTTACTTGCTCTACTTGGTCAGCAATACAAAATAAGGAAAGAAATATCCCATAAATCCAGCATTTAATATTCTGTTCTGAAACACCATTAAATTAGCATACAAATTAATAAAACCAATTCAAGAAATAATGGGATAAGCACCTGCAGAAAGAAATGGAGCTTCTGCAGCTTCCTGTCGTGAGCCACAAAGCGGCCACCACAGAGACTGCAGGACTTATGTAGGTCGACTGAGGGTACATGAATGGGAACACTGAATTGCATCACAGAACAATTGTCAACACATTCATTTTGTGAAAACTCATGAAAAACATTCACAATTAAATCTAATAATACTATATCTTGGGAAGAGTAGGGCAAGACATGTCAGACTGTCAGTGGCTAATCTGTCATTCTTATAATAGACTGAATTGAAGGACTCTCTCTCGCTCTCTCTCAGGCAGCTGCATATTGTAGAAGAGTTGCTTTTTAATACTAAAGTGTGGGTTTGCATGTCAAAGTAAATTTTCTGCAGCAGATAAAATGAATTTAATATCAAAGCAAATAAATAAATAAATAAAAGTTACATCTCATGCATATTTGGCATTTGGTAAGCTTTGCATTTTTTGCAAAATACTATTATAATAAAATACTTAAATTAACATTTTCAGAAAACGAAATATTTTCATATGAAAATGTCAATAATGTGCAGAAAAATAATAGTTTGATTTTATTTTATGCTTAGCAAATGTGGGTTTCTCAATGACTCAATTGACTTGAGGACAAACTGAGTAAATGACACATCTTACCCCACTCTCCCTTATAAGGCTTGCTGATGTGCCAGCATCAATGTGCCAAACACATTCACTCCTACACTGCACTGATTGATGCTAGAGAACAGTGCTGATTGTGTCAAAGTCTTTACTAATTTGGGAGCTACTTGGCAGAGACTTGAGGTACTCCAGATGCCTCCTGGCATCTTCCTGGTTATGCCGTACATAATAGATGACATAAGCGATAACCATCGTGAACCAACCAAACATGGTGACAAACATGGCCACATCAGTAGTTTTATGGTGGAAGTTACAAAAGTTTATGCCCGAATCCAAGACTTGAATGACAGGCTTGCCTGCGTACTCTTCCTGAACAGAGGTGTGGCAGCTCACCTCGTTCACAGTCTCAGGATCCAGCCTGAGTTCACGCAACACCTCCTGAAGGGTGCACTCACAGTGCCACGGGTTGTTGGACAGGCTGATCTTGGCATGCAGCCGAGCGAAGGCCTCCTTAGGGACGCTTTGCATGTGATTATGGGACAGGTCGAGCACCCGCAAGCTCTCCGTGACACCTTGAAAAGCACCAGCATCCACGGTTTCGATGGCATTCCGTGACAAGTCCAGCTCTTGGAGCCAAGGAAGGTTTTTAAAAGCCTGGTTTGGGATTTTGGTGATGTGATTAGAGGATAGAAGAAGCAACACAGTATCGTGAGGAAGGTTGGAGGGAATTTCTTCTAGGTTGCGAGAGGAACACTGCACTACGGTCAAGCCATTCCTCTCGGAGCAGTGGCAACTCTTGGGACACGCAAAACCCATTGCACTCAAACAAATCACAGTTAAAATGAATCTCAAGATAAGGGGACAGCCATGATGGATGAAGACTTTCCTTGACACATGAGCCCCTCCAGGGAAAGTCATGTCCAGCTTCTTACTTTCTGAATGCTCTACAGTTCAAGGGCAGTCATTGTTAATCCAAGTCATAATGAAAAATTAATGAATAAACATTACAGGTCACGGTGTCATTCCAACAGTGGAAGTTTTTCCTTATTAACGCCCTGTAAGCACATGTGGAGTAGTTATTTATAATTTTCAGGTGTTTGAAGTCATTGAAAGTGTCTGGAGAGAATCCAAACGAGTCCATCAACATCTGAAAGGCAATTAAACATTTGAGAGGGAAATGTTCTACAGCCAAGTTTTAATTAGAAGCCAAAAGCAGAAGGAGGATGTGAAGAGGGCTCCATTCACTTAACATCCCTCCTGCCAAGTCTGGAACTGCAAGAATGAAAGGAGAAACAGAAGAATCACCCATACAAACTGGCGTTAACGTGAAGTAACATTAATTAATATTTGATCAATTTAAATATGAATTAAAGGTGGCTTTAAAGGCATGGTTCACGCAAAAATTAACTTTCTATCATCATTTTCTCAACCTTTTGTCATTCTGAATCTGTACGAGTTTCTTTCTTCTGCACAACATGAAAAGGTATTTTTTTTCTCCATACAATTGAAGTCAGTGGTAACCATAACTATCTGGTTACTAACATTCATCAAAATGGCAAGAACAACATGGGGGTGAGTAAATGGTGACAGAATTTTCATTTTTGGTGAACTACTTTAAGATATCCTTTGTAACAGGCAAAGCAACATCATATCACATAGTGCTCTAAACCTGAAATGGCTCCAACCATGACAAAACAATATTATTAATAATCTTTCAGATTAATACATTTGTTATGCTGCATATAATCTCATTATATGACAAAGGACTGATTTATTAAAACAAAACAAATCAATTTCTCATTTGCTCCATAGCAACACAATGCTCATTAATGGCTATTAGAAACTCTAATGATAGAACAAAAAAATGAAGCTGAATTTTCCCCATCAGTGAAATACAAAAGAGGCAATAGGCAGAATATCCCAGTTGTTCTTTTCACACAAGGAAATACTGACAAACTCAAAAAAGGACAAAAAAAAAACTATATTTCAAGTCTTCTGAAAAATATGATTAAATTATAATACATTATTCAAACAAAGCTCAGAGCAGCTTAGATTCTGTGTTTTTTGTGTCATGAAGAATTCAAATAAAGCTCTGTCAGAACAACATGAGGGTGTGGAAAACGTCAAGATTTTCATTTCGGGTTTCTAAACTTACAAGAAGGCAGAGGAACACTTCAATCGAGAACAGATCATGACAGTGAACTCCTTACATTGTGCCGATCAATCAGATGACGACTGCCCTTTGAGGAACCAGTCTACACAGATAGCTTGTACTTTGTCAAAACCCCCTCTGCTGAGACATCAACTCATTTTACAAGTGGCCGTAAGGCAGGTAGATAATATTAATATGCCGAACACATGCTGCAGTGACGCGACTTCCATTCTTTACAGTGAAACTTTGTCACAGGCAGCACTCAAGACATGTGAAATGCATCATCTTGAAAATGTCGAAATAAAAGATTAATTCACTGGCAATATACAGTGAGCAATAAGCAACACAGCTCAGGATTGATTGCTGGTTCAGCAGCAGCTCAGTAACAGAAGCTGATTATTGTGATGGATGCTAAAAACCACATGCCAAGTTTAGAATCCAAGAGGATGCAAGTACATGGTTCATATATCAAGGTGTGTTGCCGAAAGACAGTGAGATTGTGACAGTTCAGCTCCAGCAAGCACAGCACGTTGCATTTTGGTTGCAGTTAGATAATGTCACAGAAGACCTTTTTAAAAATATCCAATAGAAACCACACATACAACTGAAAAATAATGTAACCAAAATGTAAAAATGTTAGAACGTTGGTAATTAACACCTGGCAGGTTTTCTTTAGCATTAAAAACATCAATATTTGTGTAATTGAAACAAAACCTGCTTTATTTTAGCATAATCGAATGAGATGTATTAGTTCATAATATACCTGAATACAAACATGCCATTTGTCTCCTTTTTTTAAACTTACATGAACTTACAAAGCCAAATATGTGTCAACAACAGACAATTTAGCTTGAAAACATTTAACTTTAATCAATTGTGAATATTCATATTGCTTCAACTAAATTGTTATCAGAAGGAAGAGTGCACTAGACATTCATGTTTCAGATAGGAGGTATTTTTTTCTGAGGTAAGGCACTTTAACCAAGAAAAATTAGATCAATATCTTCTAACGGAACATGAAAATGAGCAATGTTATAATTTGTAGCTGTAAAACGGAATATAAAAACAGCTAGAATTATGCCGACTGTTTACGGTTTAGACT
Organism: Sinocyclocheilus anshuiensis; assembly: GCF_001515605.1. NCBI lineage: Eukaryota > Metazoa > Chordata > Actinopteri > Cypriniformes > Cyprinidae > Sinocyclocheilus > Sinocyclocheilus anshuiensis. The sequence continues at coordinate 851,598 of NW_015549577.1, forward strand.
TAGGGCTACATGAATCTTTGACACTATTTGAGCGAACTATTAAAAAGAAACAAAAAAGAAAGGCTGGATATCATATTTCATCTCAAGCTCTCTCTCTTCTCTCACTGTTATTGGTAAAGACGACAGCTGTGCTACTGGTAATCACTCATAGGCTACTGAAAATGTACGTGGCAAAAACAAGACTACTATAGCCTACTGTACACTGTACGAGGCTAGTCTTGGTAAATGCCCTGCTTAAAAAATGACTGAATACGAGAAAAGAAACGCTGAAGTGAAAGACCTAAAAATAATAAAATTAAAATAATGCAGCATTATGACAAAAGCATTACATGACCACATAAAGTCAAGACAAATCCCCAGCACTTCCCATAACGAATTACATTTACGAACTTATTGCATTTACACTTTTCAGTGGTTTCAAATAAAAAAGAAAAAGACTAGAAAGTTTGCCTTTTAATATAAACTGAATGCTTCATAATGACTTACCTTACTTGTTGATAGTTCAGTGGATCAGTCGCCTTTGCAGTGAGTAAAAACTGAAGTGCAAGCAGCAGCTATAAAACATCCCCCTCGCGCTGATTGGATGGAGAGCCCTGCTCCGGAGACTCGTGGTGCGCTCGCTCCACCCGCATTTTACTGCCTGCTCGTGGTGGGGATTTTGATTCATTCCAGTGACTCGAATATTTTGAATCAGTTCACCACAAAGATTGGTTCACTGGCGTTTTCAAGTGGAATCTTTTGAATTCAGTGCGAGTCGTTTTGTGTTTGAAGAATTCTATTAGTCTATCCACCTTTTTCTTGTTGTAAAAATGGGCGCGGCCATTTGTAAATTCTATGGGTCTGGCTTCCGGTCTCATCTGCGTCCACTCCATCCAGCTATTTTTAGCTGAACAAAACAATTCGTTTTGCTGCTTGATATTGAAAGTTGGTGTGTCTTATCATATAATTTTAATGTATTATCTTCATTATGAACACACTGGTTTGTAGTGCAAATGTTTTACCGTTTACTACACATTGTTATTCTCCTCGTTATTTACGAAAATGAGCAATGTTATAATTTGTAGCTGTAAAACGGAATATAAAGTCCGAAATCGCATACTGCTTAGTAGGTACTACATTTGAATTTGAACGTACTACTCGACCGTTAAAAAAGTACGTTCTATATAGTATGAATGCGAGTAGTATGAATGGAATTCGGACGTACTACATCCGCCATGTTGATGTTGTCACGTGACATGCGTCTTCACAACAGCGCCAAAATTTAAAGAGCCCGCACTACTGCGCGAACATCAGCAATGTTTCACGTTATTCTTACCGCTTTCATCGCGTTTTAACCTTGATTGGATCAACAGCTCAGAGGAGGCTTCTAGCTGCTCGCAGATCACTGATTTTTTAGGATTACTGATAAACTACTGTCATTTGATTTGTATTATTTGTATTTGTTACTTATTTTAATTTTAGTTACATTATGTCTGAATTTATTCTGTCTGTATAGGTA
>NW_015549577.1:854121-857356 GCF_001515605.1 Sinocyclocheilus anshuiensis
AACTGCAAGAATGAAAGGAGAACAGAAGAATCACCCATACAAACTGGCGTTAACGTGAAGTAACATTAATTAATATTTGATCAATTTAAATATGAATTAAAGGTGGCTTTAAAGGCATGGTTCACGCAAAAATTAACTTTCTATCATCATTTTCTCAACCTTTTGTCATTCTGAATCTGTACGAGTTTCTTTCTTCTGCACAACATGAAAAGGTATTTTTTTTCTCCATACAATTGAAGTCAGTGGTAACCATAACTATCTGGTTACCAACATTCATCAAAATGGCAAGAACAACATAGGGGTGAGTAAATGGTGACAGAATTTTCATTTTTGGTGAACTACTTTAAGATATCCTTTGTAACAGGCAAAGCAACATCATATCACATAGTGCTCTAAACCTGAAATGGCTCCAACCATGACAAAACAATATTATTAATAATCTTTCAGATTAATACATTTGTTATGCTGCATATAATCTCATTATATGACAAAGGACTGATTTATTAAAACAAAACAAATCAATTTCTCATTTGCTCCATAGCAACACAATGCTCATTAATGGCTATTAGAAACTCTAATGATAGAACAAAAAAATGAAGCTGAATTTTCCCCATCAGTGAAATACAAAAGAGGCAATAGGCAGAATATCCCAGTTGTTCTTTTCACACAAGGAAATACTGACAAACTCAAAAAAGGACAAAAAAAAAACTATATTTCAAGTCTTCTGAAAAATATGATTAAATTATAATACATTATTCAAACAAAGCTCAGAGCAGCTTAGATTCTGTGTTTTTTGTGTCATGAAGAATTCAAATAAAGCTCTGTCAGAACAACATGAGGGTGTGGAAAACGTCAAGATTTTCATTTCGGGTTTCTAAACTTACAAGAAGGCAGAGGAACACTTCAATCGAGAACAGATCATGACAGTGAACTCCTTACATTGTGCCGATCAATCAGATGACGACTGCCCTTTGAGGAACCAGTCTACACAGATAGCTTGTACTTTGTCAAAACCCCCTCTGCTGAGACATCAACTCATTTTACAAGTGGCCGTAAGGCAGGTAGATAATATTAATATGCCGAACACATGCTGCAGTGACGCGACTTCCATTCTTTACAGTGAAACTTTGTCACAGGCAGCACTCAAGACATGTGAAATGCATCATCTTGAAAATGTCGAAATAAAAGATTAATTCACTGGCAATATACAGTGAGCAATAAGCAACACAGCTCAGGATTGATTGCTTGTTCAGCAGCAGCTCAGTAACAGAAGCTGATTATTGTGATGGATGCTAAAAACCACATGCCAAGTTTAGAATCCAAGAGGATGCAAGTACATGGTTCATATATCAAGGTGTGTTGCCGAAAGACAGTGAGATTGTGACAGTTCAGCTCCAGCAAGCACAGCACGTTGCATTTTGGTTGCAGTTAGATAATGTCACAGAAGACCTTTTTAAAAATATCCAATAGAAACCACACATACAACTGAAAAATAATGTAACCAAAATGTAAAAATGTTAGAACGTTGGTAATTAACACCTGGCAGGTTTTCTTTAGCATTAAAAACATCAATATTTGTGTAATTGAAACAAAACCTGCTTTATTTTAGCATAATCGAATGAGATGTATTAGTTCATAATATACCTGAATACAAACATGCCATTTGTCTCCTTTTTTTAAACTTACATGAACTTACAAAGCCAAATATGTGTCAACAACAGACAATTTAGCTTGAAAACATTTAACTTTAATCAATTGTGAATATTCATATTGCTTCAACTAAATTGTTATCAGAAGGAAGAGTGCACTAGACATTCATGTTTCAGATAGGAGGTATTTTTTTCTGAGGTAAGGCACTTTAACCAAGAAAAATTAGATCAATATCTTCTAACGGAACATGAAAATGAGCAATGTTATAATTTGTAGCTGTAAAACGGAATATAAAAACAGCTAGAATTATGCCGACTGTTTACGGTTTAGACTTAGGGCTACATGAATCTTTGACACTATTTGAGCGAACTATTAAAAAGAAACAAAAAAGAAAGGCTGGATATCATATTTCATCTCAAGCTCTCTCTCTTCTCTCACTGTTATTGGTAAAGACGACAGCTGTGCTACTGGTAATCACTCATAGGCTACTGAAAATGTACGTGGCAAAAACAAGACTACTATAGCCTACTGTACACTGTACGAGGCTAGTCTTGGTAAATGCCCTGCTTAAAAAATGACTGAATACGAGAAAAGAAACGCTGAAGTGAAAGACCTAAAAATAATAAAATTAAAATAATGCAGCATTATGACAAAAGCATTACATGACCACATAAAGTCAAGACAAATCCCCAGCACTTCCCATAACGAATTACATTTACGAACTTATTGCATTTACACTTTTCAGTGGTTTCAAATAAAAAAGAAAAAGACTAGAAAGTTTGCCTTTTAATATAAACTGAATGCTTCATAATGACTTACCTTACTTGTTGATAGTTCAGTGGATCAGTCGCCTTTGCAGTGAGTAAAAACTGAAGTGCAAGCAGCAGCTATAAAACATCCCCCTCGCGCTGATTGGATGGAGAGCCCTGCTCCGGAGACTCGTGGTGCGCTCGCTCCACCCGCATTTTACTGCCTGCTCGTGGTGGGGATTTTGATTCATTCCAGTGACTCGAATATTTTGAATCAGTTCACCACAAAGATTGGTTCACTGGCGTTTTCAAGTGGAATCTTTTGAATTCAGTGCGAGTCGTTTTGTGTTTGAAGAATTCTATTAGTCTATCCACCTTTTTCTTGTTGTAAAAATGGGCGCGGCCATTTGTAAATTCTATGGGTCTGGCTTCCGGTCTCATCTGCGTCCACTCCATCCAGCTATTTTTAGCTGAACAAAACAATTCGTTTTGCTGCTTGATATTGAAAGTTGGTGTGTCTTATCATATAATTTTAATGTATTATCTTCATTATGAACACACTGGTTTGTAGTGCAAATGTTTTACCGTTTACTACACATTGTTATTCTCCTCGTTATTTACGAAAATGAGCAATGTTATAATTTGTAGCTGTAAAACGGAATATAAAGTCCGAAATCGCATACTGCTTAGTAGGTACTACATTTGAATTTGAACGTACTACTCGACCGTTAAAAAAGTACGTTCTATATAGTATGAATGCGAGTAGTATGAATGGAATTCGGACGTACTACATCCGCCATGTTGATGTTGTCACGTGACATGCGTCTTCACAACAG
>NW_015549577.1:857556-857868 GCF_001515605.1 Sinocyclocheilus anshuiensis
ATGTGCACTACAGAATCCGAACCGAAGTAGTAGGTCATCCGGGTACTTCTCGCCTACTGTTTTTCGAATACTATGAATTCGGACATACTACTCGCCTCGCATACTGTTTTTCGCCTACTATATAGTATGGAAGTATGCGATTTCGGACGCAGCGGACGCAGCTTTAATGAACCGGAAGTCTCACCCATAGGCTTGCTTCCGCGTTGAAGAAAAAGGTGGATAAGGTGGATAAATGTTTGGATCAAACAAACATGATTAAAATGCAGTGGTTCTGCAACTGTTTCATGCATTCTAATTCATATAAAGGCACAG
>NW_015549577.1:861852-882409 GCF_001515605.1 Sinocyclocheilus anshuiensis
CCGAAATCGCATACTGCTTAGTAGGTACTACATTTGAATTTGAACGTACTACTCGACCGTTAAAAAAGTACGTTCTATATAGTATGAATGCGAGTAGTATGAATGGAATTCGGACGTACTACATCCGCCATGTTGATGTTATCACGTGACATGCGTCTTCACAACAGTGCCAAAATTTAAAGAGCCCTCACTACTGCGCGAACATCAGCAGTGTTTCACGTAATTCTTACCGCTTTCATCGGCGTTTTAACATTGATTAGATCATGTTAAACAAGTGCAATTTAACCACAATGAACAACGTTTTTCCCTGAGGTACTTACACTTGAAAAGAGCCGCGTCGCCGCCTTCCGCCATTTTCGAATATGACGCCTCCTCTCCCGTGGCCTCATGGGATAGTAAAGTGTCCATCGTATGCATGCTACGGAATTCGGGCGGAAGTAGTAGGTCATATGGGTACTTCTCGCCTACTGTTTTTCGAATACTATGAATTTGGACATACTACTCGCCTCGCATACTGTTTTTCGCCTACTATATAGTATGGAAGTATGCGATTTCGGACGCAGCTCTATAGTAGTTAATGAACCGGAAGTCTCACCCATAGGCTTGCTTCCGCGTTGAAGAAAAAGGTGGATAAAACACTTTTCTTGCAATATTTCTTGTGTGAACATTTTACGAGCTAAGGTAAAATACCCCAAACTGATGGTCATGAAAAATACCTTGAATTTCCTTAGTGTTTCCTGATTTCTATCGAATGGCTTCATAACCTTGATCACCACGCCTAAAGAAATCGTATTTTACCTGAGATGTGGCTATACGTTTCCAGTCTGTGTTGAATATAATAAAAAGGACCGCAAAATACTGACAACAAAAAACGTCTGTTGAGTTATCCTTGAGCCACGAGAAGCGCGGAAAAAACAAACATACAACACCACCGATTCATGAACAATTTTTCTGAGAAGTGTTGCGACTGTGAGCATTCAAAACACTACTGTGACGAAGTTTCGAATCAATTACGAATCTGCTTCAGAGCGCTTTTCAAAAGACTGAAGTCACGTTTTTTTCTGGCCAAGTCACGTGATTTCGTCATACTGATTCGAAATTATCCTAAAGTGCTCTAATTTAATAATAATAAAAAACGGTATTATCTTTGTATTCACTGATATCTAATGCTTTGTATAGGCCTAGTAGATTAAGATTTAATTGAAAATACATTCAAAACGTATTTCGCATTTACACGGCTTTATCTAGCAGTCGTCCTCCGTGATTCCCGCATGAATGAGAAGGTTCTTAAAATATAGGCTATAGCCTAGTTCAAATAAACAAGTTACCGGTTTGAATCAGTATGACAAAAGCTTCATTGAACTGAATCGATTAGAGAGATTACTGAATCAACATCTGACTCAACTACTGAATTTTTGGGTGTGTAGGCCTACGTTTTTTTGTCAACAGACTGTCTATTTGATAACGTGCCGTTAAGGATATATTTTTGCAAATTATCTGCAAAATATTGGCAGTTTTTCTGCAATATGTAAGGACTCAACTCAAGAACTCAAGCTAGGGTTTTTTCTGTTTTGTTTTTTTTGTCTGATGTTGAGATTGTGCAAACCAGTGACCAGATCAAAACAGCATTTTCTGTTAAATTGTGTTTGACATAAATTGTATTTTTAATTTCCTATTGGCATTGTGTATCTGTATAATGGAAATATTCTGGATGGTCATTCAAGACTTAAAGGGATACTCCACCCCAAAATGAAAATGTTGTCATTAATCACTTACCCCCATGTCGTTCCAAATTGCCTATATACAGTTTGTGTAGCACCATTTTGGAGAATATCCACTGAACGCAAGCAGCGTACGCTCTTCTGTGTCAGCCGCGCTGCACAGATGCGCTGTTTTCGTTCAAATCAAAGCGTAAATACACGTAGAAAACGTATCCTTGTGTCGCGGCTGACACAGAATAGCGTACGCTGCTTGCGTTCAGCGGATATTCTCCAAAATGGCGCTACGGTGATGCGGAGAGACACAGAGGAGACGAATTGTTGAATAAAGTCGTTATTTTTGTTTTCTTCGCGTACAAAAAGTTTTCTCGTCACTTCATAACGTTACGGTTGAACCACTGATGGCAGATGGACTATTCTGACGATGTCTTTCATACTTTTCTGGACCTTGACAGTGTAATTTACTTGGCAGTCAATGGGACAGTCACAAGCTGTTTTCATCCAAAATATCTTAAATTGTGTTCCGAAGACGAACAAAGCTTTTAGGGGTTTGGAACGACATGGGGGTAAGTGATTAATGACAACATTTTCATTTTGGGGTGGAGTATCCCTTTAAAGATTTCTTAGGCAAATGTTCTCTCATTTTAGATTTGTTCATGGTATTTAGCCTACCTGACCCATAGTGCAAATACAGCCTAGAGCCAAAAACACTCAATTTTCAGTTATAATCAATGCAGTAAAATCTTAATAGCATTAATTGCATGTTTTACAATAACACACTTGAGGATATTTATCCATGCTTGCATAAAACACAATATAATGACCTGACTGTTAAATTATTTAGGAACTAATTCAAATCCCTCATCGTGAACCTAAAATATATTTTAGCCAACATCTCCTTATTTTGGCAGGACTGCAGAATATAAATGACTCAACATAATGAGTAGTCTGTCAGTGACAGCTGACAGGTCAGACCATCACTGCACAGGATAGGAAGCCACTAAGCAAAACCTCATGTGACATACGCACAAGTCTTATGAAACTGGGTGAACTGCTGTGTGTACAATGAAGATACAATTATATTTGTGTCCCTTGACTTTGTGTTCATGAATCCAACTGTTTCTTAACATTTTAATTTAGATCTCTTCCATCAAGAGACAACCATTTTTACTGAGGGCAATAAGAAATTAGAGAAAAATATATGTATAAATGTCCACAACCTATTTGTCTGGTTGCAAAGAACAGAGCACAGCCCAATTTTGTGTGTGTGTGTGTGTGTGTTTTCTCACAGGCACATCATTTGCAGAATCCTATTAAATGTGGTGGTTCAGGGTTTCTTCCCTAAGGTAAAGATAAGAAAACTGCTCCTTTTTTAATTTAGGCTTTTCTCAAACCTATAGGCTACAATACATTTGGTTTCAAACAGGGCTGTATTTCTGGAGATAATTAAAAGTGTGAAATCAAAAGCTTTTATTTACTTACCACCACAGTGTTCCTGCCAACACCATCCACCGGGTAAATCACATCAGTTACAAGGTGTGATTTACATCAAATGAACAAATTTGCCTAGTGCAAGTTATTACCTTAATTGCTTCAGTTGAATTATGGGTAATGTAGTTTAAAACCAACAGAAGTTTAAACATAATTGAGGATATTGTGATCACAATGAACTCCTCAGAGAGCCCCTTGCAACTGAAAATGTGGAGAAAATTGGGATATTGGAGTTCATAAAAAAAGAATAATGTTCAAATCTTTACTGAGACCTTGCTTTGAGAGCATAAGTCCTAAATATTCCCCTCTGGAGAAGTTTGTTCAGCCTCTCCCCATCTTTTATAGTATTCTTCACAGCTTTAATGGCCTTCATTATCTGGATTGAGTCTGTGGGCAGTTTCAGAAAGCTTGGGTTTGGTACTCAAACATTTTCAATTCATAATATCACCTTTTAACCAAACAACAGCATTCTACTACCTTTTCTATTGGCCACAGATATAAGAGAGTGTTTGGAATTATACTGGTTTTCATTGAATATTGTGCTGTTGGCAGACAGACACTCACTGACCTCTTTTGATTTTTTTGTGTTTTGTAAGCAGTTCTCTGAACTCTTATTTCCTCAGCTGCTCATTGTACCTGGAAGCACTATTTTTTTTTATCTCCCAGCCATTTACCAGAATTGCATAAGCAGCCATTTCTTCTCATAGAAACAAGTGCACTGCTGGGACAGATTCACCTTAATGTATTTTAATGTAGATATATTTTATTGTATCTTCATTTTGGGAAAACAGTGCATAACTTATCAAATGATAATAATAATAACCAAATAAACTACATTTTTTCACATGTACAGCTTGACATAGAAATGACACAAACACTAAAAGTCTTAGAATCTGAATACAGACTTAGAATTTAAATAGAGCAATAAAGCTGCTGCCACTTTCAGTCAATCCTTCAAACTGTGTGACCAGAAATCACTCTCTTTTTGCGGTCTGCTGCAAAAATTTGATCAGATAAATGTCTTGAGCTATAATAAACTTGTTCTCACCATGCAAGAGTATGTAGTTGTAAAACAAAGTAAAAAATAATGTGCTAATATAAAAAAGCCTTTTAGCAATACTACTGCTTCCTGGTTGACTTAGTTGAGTCCAATCATAGCAGGAGAAGATTTCAGAAATTACAGATGACCTGTCATCACTCAGTCTAAACGAACAGGATTTAAAGGGATAGTTCACCCAAAAATGAAAATTTGATGTTTATCTGCTTACCCCCAGGGCATCCAAGATGTAGGTGACTTTGTTTCTTCAGTAGAACACAAATTATGATTTTTAAGTCCAGCCGTTGCAGTCTATCAATCAAATTTTCATTTTTGGGTGAACTATCCCTTTAAGTTACAGGGACAGACAGAAGTCTGTCTGCAGTTCCACTTAGCCGTTTGTCATTCTGCTTTGGATCTCTTACAACTCTTTGACACATCATGGCACCCAACTGAGATAAACGTTTAAATTACTAAGATAATACTCCCAAGTTGGTCATTCCCTCGAGGCAGATAGAGGTTGAATTTACATTAATGAATATTTCAACACATCACCTGCCTTGATGTGCTCAGGATTGATGATTGAAAGTTAAAAGTGAAAGAGTGAAGGCAAGTGAGCTGTGATTTATAGCCCATAGGATCACAAACAGCACAGTCAGTTTCTGAGTTTCGCTGAACAGGGTACGAGAAATGCAAAACATTTTGACAGATGCAAAACAGATTTTTCAAATATATATAATACTGTTTTGGTTCATTAGAATATAAGAAAACATGAATGTTATACTGTGTGTTGAGCTGGTATGGACTCTTAATAGGGTAGGTGTGTGTGGAGGCCTTTAAAGAGAAGGTCTCTTTGACCTTTCTGTTTAGCTACTGTAGATGGTTAGATGCATTATTAATGTTCAACTCTGCTGAAGTGGACAGTTATGAAAAGATATAGAAAATAAAGATTATAGCATTCATTTGTGAGAAAGTGAGGCTTCTAGTGTATATCCAGCTACAGTACTATAAAAACTCAGATAACGCAGTTATTGGATTCATCCATTTTAATGTGAAAGTGCTCTGTTTTGATGGGCTATATCAGTCTTCCATTAGTTTCATTGCTCTGCTGCCCATTGGAAAATGTTTTTGGACACAGATTCCTTTTAGCTCTTCAGACTTAATGGAGTTCTCAGTTATATTTTAGTTTCTCCTAAAAATACTCGGAAATAAATAGACACAAATTATACAACAGTTGCCATACAGTACAGTGAGAGTACTTGTGGATAACTGAGCTCAGATAATTTGATTTTAGAATTATTTCAGTTCCTATCAAAATCTCTGACCTTTGATTGCAGTATTAAATCTGTGCACAGTTTCAGACATTGTTCAGATCTAAAAGTCCATAGAAAAGTTGTTCTCAATCTTTTTGACTTAAAGCCCCCTGACTGTCCAACACAATAATCAAAAACTGTATGTTCTTTGATAAGATTTAATATGAGTTAAAATGATAATTTTTTAATATATTACAGGGTTATTATCATTAACTAATACTAAAACTGTCAAAACATTTTTGTTTGAAATTAAGCTGCAATAAATTATACATTTTTCAAAAATTAGAAATGTTGCCTTGGAACTGAAATTTTGGCAACTAATTTAAAAAGCTTAAGTAAACTGAAGTTTAAGTTGAAGCTCTAGAATTATTAACTGGTAATAAATAAAAACTGAACAAAATGTAAAACTGAAATGAAAAATAAATCATACCTAAATAGTAATATTAAAAAAAAAACCTAATAAAAATTACAAAAGCACTAAATTTTGTACTAAAATTAAAATTAAAAATTAAACGCCAATTTTAAATTAATTACAAATATAATAGTATAGAAATAATATTAAAATTACACTGATTTATTAATAATAATGTATTAATTTAAATATTAAATAAGTCATTCTGGTTGAGAACCGCTACTCTAGCAGAAAGATGTAAATTAATGGGGACTTTTTTTTTGTTGATAGGAACAACAATAGAGACACTGTGAAGTAGAATTCATTTATTTACTTTATTCATAGTTTACCTCATATTTGCAAATTTCACAGTACTGAGAGACCCTTACTGCAAAGCTGAAGTCCACAAAATAATTTTTTTTTATTTCAGCTTTATTTCAGCTGGGGGTTCAAGGAGACGTACAGTAAGTGCCATTGCATGGTCATTAGCCATGGACAAACTTTACCTAATTGTTTATCAAGGCAGCCCATTTTCTCTTTTAATACACCTTCACCTGAATTAATTCCCACTTCTAGAGTGTCTTTAATGGATAAATTACATGTGTCAAGTGCCAAAAGAGAATTCTGCCTGTGTAACCATTGGACTAATTCAAGCGACTCAATGCTGTGACACAGCACATCCATCTCCTCTGATGGTTTGGATCCTGATTAAAACACGCTTTTAACCCACTTAGATGTATCACAATTAGCCCATGAGGTCCAGTCAGGGTGTGCTGGTCACTGTCACCTGCAAACCAAGTCCCACAGCGCACCTACATTTGACAGAGCCGAGATGAACAGAGTGTTTCAGAGGTTAATTAAAAAATCTGCTCTGTATAAAAGCTCTTATGACGCATCAACGCTGTGACAATCCAATGTGAAACAATCCTACGAGAAGCTCTTGAATGGCCTCTGTGGTGGATAAGGAGAGGTAGTGAGGTGTGGAAAAGGGAAATTATTTCGTCCTGCATTGTGCGTTAAACGGTCAGCAGTGCGTGGAGCTGATAATGCAATGCCCAGAAATTTGTGAGTGTGATTTGAGGGCTTCTGAACAAACTGGAGCCTGGCAAAGTCAATCAGGAGTTCAAAGACATTAGGTTTAGGCAGCATGTACAGCGCAAATTCAATATAGATTTACAAATAACATTTTAGACCTTGTGATACCTTCAACAGTGATACTTTATCATTTGTAAAGTCTGGTCTGCTGATATGGCTCAGCTGCGTCCTTCAGTGTATTTTTTTTTTACCCATTTGAATAGATGTTCATATCTCTTACCCTGCTGAAAATCTTTTTTTTTTTTTATATGTTTCTTTTTTTTTAACGTGTCTGCACCAAACGTAAGCGACAAAGGCAATAGATCCATCGTAATCATTGATACTATCTATACTAGATGTGCTGCGACCACAAATTTAACATTACATCACTTGCTCACCAATGGATCCTCTGCAGTGAATGGGTGCCATCAGAATAAAGAGTTCAAACAGTTGATAAAAACATCACAATAATCCACAAGTGACTTCAGTCCATCATTTAACATCTTGTGAAGTGAAAAGCTGAGTGTTTGTAAGAAATGCATCATTAATGCATTTTACCTTTAAACCATTGCTTCTGGCCAAAATAGGAGTCCATAATCCATAATAATGCTTCCTTTAGTTAAAAAGTCCACGTTGTCAAAAAACAAAATCCACTGACTTATTTGTTTAGAACTGTTTTAGATTTTCACTTGTAAATGTGCATATTGTTCTCCTGATTCAGATGATTTGACTTTTTCACTAGAGAAAGCAATGGATAGAGGACTTGTATTTTAGCCAGAAACAATGGTTTGAAGATTAAAAATTATTAATTAATTATGCTTTAATTTTGGATTTTTAAAATCTTACAAACAAACAGTTTTTCGCTTCAAAAGAAAAATTAATTGATAGACTGGAGTCATGTGGATTACTTGTGGATTATTGTGATGTTTTATCATCTGTTTGAACTCTCATTCTGACGGCACCCATTCACTGGATTCATTGGTGAAGTGGTTGGCAAGCGATGTAATGCTAAACTTCTCCAAATTTGTTCCAATAAAGAAACAAACACATCTACTGTACATTTTGGAGGGCCTGAGGGTGAATACATTTTCAGCAACTATTTCTTTAATGAAATGGAAACTGAGATAGTCTTCCCTATATTGTGACTCATCAGAGAGAAACGGCTTCTTGAACGAGAAAAAAAAAAAGTAGGGCAGGACTTGATTTTGTTTAATTGGGAATTGGGACGTTGATGCTTTTAATTTAAGTACATGGTTAAAAAAAATAATGATTGGGCAAGGTTAAATTATTTATAACAAACACTGCAACATACCACCAAAATATCAGAATTATCAATTCTAATTTCACGGTGACTTTAAACATAAAAACAGTGATGATTGCTTTATCAAACCCCACTAGTTGTTCTGTACTGGAAGTTAAGCATCTTATTCTGTATTGTGATCTAAAAGTCATAATGAATTAGGATTTTACAAATTCAAAACATTATATAATATGAAGTGGACTGCCTCTTATCATTTCCAAGATTACATTCCTGCAGTAGATTTTTGTCTTATGTTTTAAATACACATTAAATGTCCTGTCCTGGTGAATAATTGATGAAAAAAAAACACCTAATTAGTTTTCTCAACATAAAAGCCAACCTTTCAGCAATTCAGAGGGTGCCACTGAAGGGAATAAGGTGCTTTGCTCTGTGATTGATAGCGAAACGTATCCGGCTCCACACATTTATGAACAAAGTGATTGAGGTTTTTAAATAAAGTGTACTTAATTTAATCTTTATATTGGCCGTGTAACAAACCCAGAGTTATGCTAAAGCTTTGCTGAGGATTCTTTGTTGTTTTTAACTTAAAGGAAGATCAAAACAGCATTTAAGTGAGATTATCCACTATATTTTGTCAGCTGTGTCCATAATGAACTCTTTATTCATGTCAGTTTCTTTTATTGGCTTCTACGTTTTATGCAACTTCAAATAGGGCTGTCAGGACCCATGGGAATCACACATTATATATTTAGGATGAAGTCAGTTCCCCGGGGGGGCAGTTTTAATTCAGACTATTGTCAGTGGAAATCAAACGTCATATCAAAAGATGTATATGGGGCAGTTTTAATTCTGACTATTGTCAGTGGAAATCAAACGTCATATCAAAAGATGTATATATATAATGAGTCAGTGCACGTCTAAGAGAAATATTCTTCAGAAGTTAAATAGAACACTTAAAAAAATCCCCTTCAGCTTGTTCAGCAGTTCACAATATGGCATGGCTGCAAAGATATGGATGAACAGGTAATCAAACACTGCATAAAAAAAGTATATATATATATATATATATATATATGATCATATATGATCGTGATTAACAAATAGCTGTATTCTCACAGTCCCAAAGGCATAAGAAAATTACACCAGATAAAAGTCCCAAAAGGTGGTTATCGCAATTGAATCATTTTCCTGTTCATCCCTGTAAAGCTGCTTTAAAACAATCTGTATTGTATAAAGCTAAAGCCATCTTGTACTTGTAATTCACCTCAAAATTAAATTCTTTCATCATTTGCTCACCCTCATGTTGTTCCAAACCTGTATGTCATTGACTTTCATCTTTCATTGCATGACATTCATCATTTCATTGCATCTTTCATTTTAAATGTGCCTATATACAGCCATATCGCACTAGTGTGATATTGCTCACACACACACACACATGTTGTGTTTCCATGTGTTATGGGGACATTCCATAGGCGTAATGGTTTTTATACTGTACAAACTGTATGTGCTATTGCCCTACACCAACCCTACCCCTAAACCTACCCCTTACAGGAAACTTTCCGCATTTTTACTTTCTCAAAAAAACTAATTCTGTATGATTTATAAGCTTGTTTCCTCGTGGGGACCTCAAAAATGTCCCCACAAGGTCAAAATTTACTAGTATTACTATCCTTGTGGGGACATTTGGTCCCTATAACGTGATAAATACCAGGTACACACACACACACACACACTATCAGTGTTAATGTAACATAGTGAAGTTCTGGAGTGTTTATCCTCTGGACTGCACCTCGTCTCCTCTTTTCCATAGGGAACATGTACAGCCAAATGTATTGAGGGACTTGGGGAGGGTAATCAAGAGGCGTTTTAATTTGAGTTTATTTCTGGCTATAGGAACAACTGGGGCCAATGACGGAGGGTGGGTAGAGGTGACCTCTCCTCCCCCTGGAGTGACGTACTATAATTTTGAAGCATAGCAGTGATCTAGGGCCGTTCCTGCTTCCTTCCCTTGGCATTCGAGAAAGGCCGGCGGAATCAACCGGCGATTAGCCACTCTGCCAGTTTTAATTTAAAGAAAATTACTATGATTTGTAGAGAACCTTGTGCAACAGAATTACAGAGGACAGCGACTTTTGAAACTTTTGTTCAAAACCGAATGGATTTTAAATAACGCTCCAGGTTGTTTGTGGTTCCCAGGCGAAGCTCGTGTGCTGCCCATGTCCTGGTTCAGGTACAACCTTGAATCTTGCTATATTGGCTGAGTTAAAGGTTTCTGAAGTGGAGAAAGTGCCACAGAGACCTGTAGCCGCTCACTGCTATTGATTATGTCACCCAGGAATAACAACACCTCAGCCTGACAATTAATCACTTTAAATGCAAATGTATAATGCTTGTTTGCTGCTATAATAGGTATAGTAATATATAGTTAATATATATATATATATATATATATATATATATATAGTTTATTCTAAATATTAAGTAAAAGAACATCTGGTTGCACTGTTTTTTAAACAAGATCACGTACAGGTCAATTTACATGAAGCTAATTACAACATTTAGCGACCTCTAGTGGTAAAAGGATTGGACAAAGTGCATTGTGATAAGCTTTATTATAAGCTCATTTTCTTTCCAATCATATAAAACAGCCATATAAAATGTATGCCATATATTTATGTAAAATACGTCAAATTATTTAAATTAAGAAATCCTCAGTCTTAACAATTATAAAAATCTGCAAAAGAAAAAAAGAACCTTCAAATACAGCAGTAGCAACTAATTGACATATGACAATGCACTAAAATTATTATAATTTTATTTTTTCATATTATACAGCACTGTTTACCATTACAATATATGTATTTAGATTTATGTTTCAAGTATCTATCTATCTATCTATCTATCTGTCTATCTTTCTACCTTATTCTATTTATATATTGTGTTTTTAGTATTATATATTGTGTTTGATAAATGTGCTCTATAAATAAATCTTTGACTTGACTTGACTTGAAAAAAAAAAGAAAAGGCCCCAAGCCCTGGTTAATTTCCATCATGACAAACCAATTAACTAATATAAATAATATTAATAAAAAAGTCATCACAAAAATTCAAGGGAAAACAAACTTTATTCTCTCCTTTTTACAAAACGTTTGGAAGTTTAACCTAACCTCAGCGGTAATTTGAATCTAATATAGACCTGCAAGCAGCAAATTGTCCAACATAAAATAATTACTCTGTTACATTTTTTCCCAAACAGAATCGTTTACAGAAGCACAGACAGGTAGAGGGCTTTTTTTGTTTGTTTGCTGGCTGCTCTAGTACAATGAAAAAACTGCATGACCAACAAAATGAATGCAATGATTTCAGATGTGCACAGTGTGAATTAATGCGTATTAAAATGATGAGTGCAAATTACCACATGATTTGCATGAGAGCAACATCATGTGAATATCATGAGGTCGGGCTGAGATGACACATGAAAAAATACAAAAGCCGTTTGTAATGGCATACTGAGTTTTCCACCAAACAGTTAATCATTTTCGACACGTCATAACAATAGTAATAAAAAATAACAAAAGCCTGAAGCATTCTGCCACTGAGAAATGTCAAAGTTACGCATGCGGCTGTCTGAATATTAATATGCATCTGTACAGTGATCTAGAGTACAGCACATTATGAACTAAACATAACATCAAATAAAACATTCCATACATGTATCACAAGACATAGCCTTGTGTAAACATACAATCTAACTTAATGTTTAACAGAGTCTAAGACACTTACACAAATATTACATTTCAAAGCAGTGCAAAACATGGTAAATGTGATGACAAGAAACTGAACGCTGAATCTAAAACACCAACAGAATGTGCTGAATAATTCCAGATAAATTAGCTATTTTAAAGGAACAGTATGACATCATTTACGGCCATGTGCACGGATGGCTCAGCATGACCATGTGCATACCTTTACTAGTCCAATATTATAAAAATTCTGTGCTCATAACAGACATTAAATCATACAATGTCAGATTTTGGTGTAAATGATTTCTTGGGTGCATATCTGTGATTTGGCTGCAGTGATACTGCTTAACAGATACCAAATAGAAATATATAAATATATATCTTTATAACTTAAATGCTTTGCAAATGCACGGTTTTGCACCTGATTAAATAAAAAAGAATGCATTTTTTAATAGAAGCTTGTTTTCACCATGGAATAAAACATAAAAAGGTAATTGTGACTTTAATCTCACAATTCAGATTTTTTTCTTGCAATATAAATGATATAAACTCAGTATTCTGACTTTTTGTCTCGCAATTCTGACTTCTTTTTCTCTGAATTTTGATTTTACATCTCATAATTCTGCCTTTTTCCCCTCTGAATTCTGAGTTTAAATCTCACAATTCTGACTTTTCTTCTCAGAAGAGTTCAAATTCTGATTTTATATCGCACAAGCCTGAGAAAAAAAGTCAAAATTATGAGAAATAAACTCAAAACTGTGATGGAAATTGTGAGATAAAAAGCTGCCATTACCTTTTTTATTTATTTATTTTTATCCCTTTACAGAAACACGCTTCCATAATTTCCTGTAATAAGACTGTGAAAGAAAATAGTTTATTTTAGTGCATGATTACATATTCTCATGTAAAAACCATGCAACTGGAAAATGGCAAGAAAGGTAAGATTGAATAATGAATCACGTTGAAGCAGTTACATTCAACTTTCAGCCTCAATACCACATTTTACACATTTAAATGTGGAGGATGAAATACACACTGATTGCTGACTGAAAAAGTTCAGATTTGGATAAAAGGGGAACTCAACATGACCTCAGCTTCGTCGCAATCTTCAGGAAAAATTGGGAAACGCTCAGAGCATAATCAGAGGGCTTCAGTACTGGAAATTAATTGCTTAACTATAGCAACACAACACTGACAGTTTTGTTGGGGTGAGAATTGAAGTGTGTAATTTCTGCGCCACTAGCGGCAACGAACAAAATTGCAAAACTAATGACTTCAGTCATTCCCCTGTCTGTCTGAATGGAAGTCAAAGGATGAAATGCCTGAGTACACTGACTAAACAGGCTTTGTTTGGAAACATAACAAATGGAGTGCCTTGCTGCTAATCTTCAACATGCATGGCATGACACATTAATTTTAGAGGGAAGGTAACTCATTTTTTGGTAGCATCTCAAATATACAAGCCACAAGAATTTCTCCACAGGTATTTACAATACAACAGATAGGATATACGGCACTACACATTCATTTTTAAGGTCTCCAGACTTGAAAAGCACTTCAGTGCCATCAGGTCTTAATTATAATTGCGTTATGAGATGCATGTACCGCACCGACCCAGAGCATCTTCACATTTATTTCAACATCTCATGCCAGTCAGGCCGCTTAAAGAAACATACCTTTATTTTAAGGTCCAATTCTTGCTATTAACAAACCATTAACTATGACTTTTGCCTCAATAAACTCCAAGTTTGCTGCTTATTAATAGTAAGGTAGTTGTTAAGTTTAGGTATTGGGTAGGATTAGGGATGTAGAATATGGTCATGCAGAATATGTGCTTTATACGTATTAATAAATAGCCAATATGTTAATAATAGGCATGCTAATAAGCAACTAGTTAATAGTGAGAATTGGTCTGTATACTAAAGTGTTACCAGATCGTTTTGTGCCGCAGAAATTACACAATCTTCTTCTTCAAAAAAAAAAAAACATAGCTGTATGATCAGGGATGAAATTATTATTGAAGGTGCCAACAGCTGGATAAAATAATGGGAAAGAATCTGTATGCATCTTTAATGGTGTACACAGTCTGTCTTAATAATAATTAATCACAGCATAACATGCAACATAAATAGTTTAAAGTCGTGAGAAAAATATTATTAGAGCTGATCAGTAAGGCTACATCAGCAGGAGGAGACACACTCGAGAATCATGGGTACCAGTAATAATAATAAAAACAAACAAGTGGCCTTAACTGAAGCTAAACAACTGTTATAAAGAAACAATCATGTTTAAGAGCAGACCAGGGTGCTAAATCTGCCAACACTTTTGAAAGACTGGCCGAAACCCATGAACATTCCAGAGCCCGAGAAACACATGATCCTGAATTATCATTGAAGAGTGGCCTAGGAGAAAATAACAAAGCACTCTGTTATACTGGCATGTAGCAAAAATACGACTGTGCGTGCGCTTGTTTCGAAAGCTGTCAGTGGAGAACGACCTCTTAGTCTTGTCTGAGGCAGGCAGAGCTTGTGCATGTCTTTTCGGTTCGACTGACAAATATGGTTTTGGAGAGCAATATGGAAAACACTGTCAGAATGAAGTTTGTAGATGGATGCATGAGGGCAGGGTCCAAAATGAACACTCACCAACTGCCAAGTGTGAGTAAAAATTGATTGAAATTGAATAAGTTTGTAATATGAAATCGGGGCCTCATATTTAAAGACGTGCATAATGATTGTAAATGTGAACGTAAGACAATTTCCAAAATGTTCCTATGACCGATTTATAAAATGTCCATACACACAAAACATTTTCCTAAAGACATGTAGCTACAGCTGCTCAAGCGCGGAGAGGGTGGAAAAATGCTAATACGGGACAGTCCATCAGTGGTTGTGGGCGGGGTTTTTGAGACAAAAAAAAGTGAATGGACTTTTATCATTGTAGGGTGGTTGTATCCACACACCGCTAAGACACATTATATGCAAACACCATGTAAAACTGAATTTTGCATCCGATGTCCCCTTTGATGTTTGCAGCACAGTATTTGAAGGCTTAAAAATGGTGGTTATTGCCGTCAGTTATGGCTTGTTAGAGCTAGCTTTCTGCCCTCTTGAAATCTGGCACATATGAAGTAGTGCAGCAAGATCACATTTATTTGAATGAATTATAGCAGTTATTTGAATTAATTATCAATTAGAGAAAGAGAGAGGTGAAAATTGCATTTGTAAACTACCTGCATCTGTGCGTCTCTCTCTACAAACAGTGTAGTTGTGTTTAGTTACTTCAAAAACAGTGATTTTACCTCGTTGCTGAGAAGCATAATATAGCTAATCAGCATCTAAGTTATTTTATTAATAAAAGTTGGGGCAGCGTTGACGAGATGTTTCTGTGCTCCTGAATGTTTCTGTGTGCACAGCACGATCTCTGTGTGAGAGCGATGCATGTGTGTGTGTGTGTGTGTGTGTGTGTGTCAATGTTGAAACAATAATTATTTTATTTACTGGAATATATATGAGTGCAAAAAGTTTGTATGCATGCTCTGGCATACGCATAAAAACATTTTCCCGTCAGTTTTTGCCTTTATAAATGCCGATTTGTTGCTCACGTTTGACATAGGATGAAATCCATGGAATTTAGGATCAAATCTAATCGTAAGTACGTTTTACAAACAAGACCCTGGTGCGAATCCTAAAAATAAAAACATTTCCACATTCGTTTTTGCCTTTTTAAATCCTGATTTGTTCCTCATGTTTGACTTAGGATAAAATCCAAGGAATTTAGGATCAAATCCGATCGTAAGCACATTTTAAAAATGAGGCCCGTGGTGCAGATCCCAAAAATGGTGGGAAAATGTTAATCCAAAATGTGGAAAAAAGTTCATTTTGGACCCCTCGTGAGAATTTACCATACTCACAGAGAAAGCGTATGGTAGAGGAGCATGGGGCGGATTTCATTATCAGCACATCTGTATTCACTTCCAAAGGAATAAAGCCCCTGTATTTTTCATAATACTGCAAAAACATGTTGCATATAAAAATAGTCTATAAATAATTCTGCTGTAATAGATTAAATTAATTAAACTTAGATTGTAGGCTGAATTGAAATGTCTCAGCATGCAGTAAAGCTGTGAGCATGGCTTATACATTCTCATATTGTTTGTTTTCACACTGATTTTCTTCTTCCTCTCGGTTCTGAAAGTGAATACAAGAAGCTAATAATGGATTCTCTGTGTTACTCCGCTTGCCACAATGACAGATGCAAACAAATTGTACAGGCGTGGTGCAAACATTCCAACTCCATCAGTTGGTTTCATTATTCATGTATGAGATGCACTGTTGTAAGGTACCCAGTGAGCAAAGCCCTGGAGCAAAGCACAGGACCACTGCTTTTAAAATTACAAACTCAATCTAACCTAATGAAAGATTGGAAAGTGGAGGATTTCATTGGCTTTGCTGTACCACACCACAGAATACGGACCAGAAAATGTGAATTCACAGTGAAAGCTATGGCAAAACAGGACATGAGGTACTAGAGAGTCAAAAAAAAGTAAAGTGTCTTTTAAAATAATTATAAGGTAATAATTAAAGGACCATCAGGAGCACAACAAAGGCTGAGTAGGAGGAACATCAAACTGAGATTTTAAATATGTGCACATTATAGAATAGAAATTAGTCAGAATTACTGAAAATACAGGACAGCAAAAGTGCAGAGATAAAACAAACTAGGTGCAATGCCATTGGCTCAAGGGTCATGTGATGCAGTGAAGGATCATGGGTAGAAATTAGAGAGTGCCCATTCCAGTGACCTCAGACGTCAGCCTAGAATAGTTAAGGGAAGAGGAAAAAGGGAAGGGGTAAGGAAAAGATAGAAAAAAAATAGATAACATAAAATAATTCTGAAAGCATTTGACACTTCTGTACAAGAATGATAGCTTTTTCCGTCTTGTTGCTCTCCACGTCGAGTAATAAGCATGCATTACTGTCGATTCGGTTAAGCTGAAAACAATCAAGCTCCTGTCAAATGTAAAAATAAAATCTTTTCCGCTTCTAAAGAAACAGTTTCCAACATCTCCTCGATTCTGACATGCGTTTGTACTTCATTGCAACATCTGCATCACATCACTAGCTCCTTGCCAACAGCATTGCTAGAAAATGCTATTGGATGCAATTTTTTTTTTAATCTTTGCCGTCAAACTACAAGAATTATTATGCAGCAACCACACTGAACTAATCTAACTAATTTCAAATAATAAATAAATATATAACAAGACCCAAGCATTCAGCATGCTAAAATACTATACTAAAACACTGCATAACATGAAGGCCTGCCTTTTTTTTTTTTTTTCAGTAGTCTGCCTACATGAATGTAGCTATTGATGAAGTTGACCATGGGGTTTAAGGGTAAGGTTGGTGAGTTCTAAGGGAAGATTATATATATAACGTTTACTGGGAATCAGCTGCTGATCGCTTCAGATAATGAAAGCAGTTTGGGGCTTCAGGATGTAGTCATTGATGAGGGGTCATTCCACATGGCGGCCACGTCTCTGAACCTGCCATCAGAACCGTGGGAAAGCAATATGCATTAGTATCGCCCCAGCCGCTACCCTGCAAGCCTCAATATCACACACAGGAACAGATTTAGAGCGCCTAAACATCTTTGATTCCCCAAACACACTGCTCTGTACACAGTGTGAAGATCCTTTCTGAGCTGCTTTTAAAAAACTGCAAAAATAGTGGCGTGTTCCTTTAAGCAAGGCACCGATCCCCCAAATGCGCCCCGGTCGCCGCAACCATGTCAAAAAGGAATGCATTTATTTCTTTATTTTTAATTTGGAAGGGATTCAAAGAATTGAAGAATCAAATAAGATCCAACTGGATAAACCAAAGATGGAAACTTGAAAGATGGAAGTCTGAAACATGGAAACAAGTCGCACTTACACTACAGTTCAAAAGCTTTTTTTAAAAGAAAAAATTACACTTCTATTCAGCAAAGTTGCATTAAATTGATCAAAAGTGATGGTAAAGACTTTAACATTATTTCAAACAATCAATCAATCAATAAATGCTGTTCTTTTGAACTTTCTATTCATCAAAGAATCCTGAGCAACACAACTTTTTTCAACATTGATAATAATAAGAAACGTTTCTAGACCAAATTAGCGATTTAGAATGATGCGGTCATTCCACATGGCGGCCACGTCTCTGAACCTGCCATCAGAACCGTGGGAAAGCAATATGCATTAGTATCGCCCCAGCCGCTACCCTGCAAGCCTCAATATCACACACAGGAACAGATTTAGAGCGCCTAAACATCTTTGATTCCCCAAACACACTGCTCTGTACACAGTGTGAAGATCCTTTCTGAGCTGCTTTTAAAAAACTGTATTGAGTTGGAACACCATAAAAAAAAGCTACATTACTGCAGTTTGGAAGAAAATGGCAACACTTTTGTGGAACAGTGATGGGCTCACCTTGCGTTGATGAGGTACTGGGCAAGGCTGATGTTGGCGGGGGTTCCTGTAATGGTGATCTGGCGCTCTGATGACCCTTCCATGGCATTAGCTATTTTGATTTGCGCTCCAGACATCTGACGGATCTCGTTGATCTTGGTTCCCTGGCGCCCGATTATACAGCCTATTAGCTGGGAAGAAAGTGCAAAGGTACTTAAAGGACTGTCAAAAAGAAAACACAGAGGGGCAGTTGTGGCCTAATGGTTAGAGAGTCGGACTTGTAACCCAAGGGTTGCCTATTGAAAATAGACTAATTTTCCAAATCCCCTAGAGTTAAACAGTTGAATTTTACCATTTTCTAATCCATTCAGCCGATGTCCGGGTCTGGCGGTAGCACTTTTAGCTGCAGCTTAGCATAGATCATTGAATCTGATTAGACCATTAGCATCTCTTTTTAATTTGGAAGGGATTCAAAGAATTGAAGAATCAAATAAGATCCAACTGGATAAACCAAAGATGGAAACTTGAAAGATGGAAGTCTGAAACATGGAAACAAGTCGCACTTACACTACAGTTCAAAAGCTTTTTTTAAAAGAAAAAATTACACTTCTATTCAGCAAAGTTGCATTAAATTGATCAAAAGTGATGGTAAAGACTTTAACATTATTTCAAACAATCAATCAATCAATAAATGCTGTTCTTTTGAACTTTCTATTCATCAAAGAATCCTGAGCAACACAACTTTTTTCAACATTGATAATAATAAGAAACGTTTCTAGACCAAATTAGCGATTTAGAATGATGCCTGAAGGATCATGTGACACTGAACTGACTGGAGTAATGACTGCTGAAAATTCAGCTTTTCCATCAAATAAATAAGTTACAAATTAATAAATTTAAATTGTATTTAAATTTAATACAAATTAATTAATTTAAAAATAAAAATAGAAAAAAGTTTAGAAATAGAATATATTCTTTTAATAAAAAAAATATTATTAAAATAGAGAAAAACTCCTTTCAAAAAGAAAAAAATTAAAAAATCTTACCAACCCCAAACTTTTGAATAGTAGTGTACATCACAAAATAGACTTGAGACATGTGGCTCCAAATTAGAGACTTGTGAACAACAAAAATAAATAAATAAAATGATAAGGTTTTAAGATAAACCTGTAGGGTTAATTTCAATTATTTTCTAAATGGATTTGTAGACTTTGATTTGTGATTGACTTTGATTTGTTCTTAAAAAACCCTGACTTGGACTCTACATCAGACATATATTCTCAAATAACTAAAATGTATTTCTGACAGGGGACTGAGTCAAAACGGAACGTCAATCTTTATACTCACATCATTGGGAATGGTGAGTTCATGAGTACTGGCCGGGGGACTGGCATCCAGACCTGAATGAGAGAGCAGAGGGAAGCTCGAGAGCAGCCTAGGATAAACAACACTGCATACACATGCTGGAAACACGCTTAGAAGACTGGTGGCCTTAATGGACCAAGTGCAGAGTGCCAGGAACTCTTAGTCCTCCTGAGGCTTTTTATGGAGGCCTTTTTTCACCTTAAACTAACATAAATAACTCTAGCGGCTCTCACATCTTGGCTTGTGTCAAGGCGAACTTTCCTACAGTATATCCTTGGTCTAACACAAACATACTGTATATTAGATATATGTTAGATATATGTGTGAATAGCAAAGCATGCTCTACGCAGCACACGCCATTTGGTTTGCCCTTAGTAATAGCTTTAAACTGAGCTTGTATAAGACAGTGTTTATAAAAATGAATACGTAATGAATGGCTTGATGGAAGATGTGTTGTGGTCTGTAAAATCAAAACACTGATATGCTTCTCTTACGCCAGTTTCTGAAGGGCAGGAAAGAACACATTTTGTGGCATTGGTAATTCCTTTCGAGCATAAAATTCTTCACCATTAGTCCCCTGTATGTGACAATGTTGCATAAGAAGGAAAACTTCACTATCTTTTAACCCAGGTCTTAGCAGTACAGGATTAGCGCTTCATAAAAAGTTGACAAAAAAAAAAAAAAAAGGGAGAAAAAAAAATGCAAGGGGGGGTT
>NW_015549577.1:882419-893048 GCF_001515605.1 Sinocyclocheilus anshuiensis
AATTAAAAAAAAAAAAAAAAAAAGAGAGAAAAAACAATGCAAGGTGAGGTTTTTTTTTTCAGAACTTGAACCTGAAGTTCAAAAAAGTAGATAATGGGTAGAAAGAATAAAACAATTAATGGATATGTTATTTAATAAAATTAAAAACCCACTAATAAGTAAAACGCTAACAAAAAAAATAAATAATTAAGATAAAACACTAAAAATAAAATAAATAAAACACTAACAAATAAAAATAAAAATACCCTAACAAGTAAAATAAAACAAACAAAAAACAATTAAAATAATAACACTAAAAATAAAAAGCACTAAAAAACAAAACACTAACAAATAAATAAAAAAACACTACCAAGTAAAATAAAACACTAACAAACAAAATAAAATAAAATGCAGTAACATATATTTTTGAAGAAACACCACAAAAAAAGTAAAATAAATAAATAAATAATAATAAAATAATCAATTAATAAAAATAAACATTCCACAAAGTGAAGAGCAACCACCACGGGCATGTCATGATGCTTAACATGGAACGAGAAGGAAAGAGAGAAAGAAAGACGAAGAGAGCTTCTCTACAGGTACAAAGAGAAGGAAACTTCAAAAGGGCTCGTGGGTACGTACCAGGGAAAGCAGGGGTGGTCTGTCCGAGGGGGGTAAAGGGGGTTTGCTGCATAGCCAACTGGTGGAGCTTGGTCAACTGCTGAGGGTTTGGAGGGACAATAGAGCTAAGAGGTTATTGTTATAAGACAGGTCACACCAAGAAATCAAGAAACTAAACTAGAACAAAGAGACAAAGAGGATAAGAAGCCATGACATACTGTGGTGGAAGAAGAGCAAAAGAGAAAGCTAAAGACCCAGCAACTTTAGAAGGACTTGGCCTGACTTGGTGGGTTAAGGTTAATCTCATCTGATCACTAACTAACCTTTGATAAGCCCCATCTTGGGAAAAAATGTCTGATAAATATAGAATCTGCCAATTAATCATGTGACATTTTGGTTTAAGATCAAAGTGGAGTTTAGTTTATGCTTTTCTGTAACCCAGGTGACTCAAAAGAGTCTAAATGCAATAGAACGTGTCTGTATTACCAAAAGATAATTTGTCACCTGAACCACGCGTGAACCGTTATCCATCAGAGATATGAACATGTAAGTGCTCGGGTAACCTTCAGAGGACACACAAGCCTATTTTACAAACAGTCAGACTTGCGCTTGGTGTAGCTGTGTACACCATCTAAATCTGAGTCTAAAGCAGGTTGAAAGGGATGTCCAACCTTGACTTGAGTTATTGCAATGTCAGCAGAAGCATCTCTAAGCATCAATCACTGCCAATCCTAAATGAAAAGAACTAACACATGGCATCTCTTCTTCTCTCTGATGGATATTCATTCAGATTATCTGTGAGGAAAACACAGCTATCAGGATTAAAGCATTATCTGGATTGTAAGCGTGCTTCCATTTTGATAAGGTCAGTGGCTCTCAAACTATGGGATGTGTAATTTTGATTATGTAAATTGAAAACAGATTTTTTTTTTTTTTGTAAAAATGGTACTTTTATTTTTCCACATTTGCTTTCTCATTTCCATTTTATATACACTTATGTTAAAGTGCCCCTATTATGGATTTTTGAAAATTACCTTTCATGCAGTGTGCAAAGTTTTAAATCTGAAAGTGCACCGTATATAAAGTTATTGTCTCTCAAAAGAAAGAGTCGACTCTGAATCATTAAAACGAGTCGTTTTTAAAACTAATCCCAAGCCGTTTCATGTTGACGTCAACATGAAATATTAGCATATTGCCCGCCCACTTGTTGGTCTTTTCGGGCTGGTCTGAATGAAAATGCAAATTCATTCTTTGCCACTAGGTGCTGCTTTTGGAGCAGTAAAAATAGCGGTTTCCCTGGTAACGCTGTACACAAAGCAGCACTGCGCTCACAAACGCTGCTTTATCAGGCATTACAGGCATGATGCAATGAAAATGAGACCGAACGGACCAATCACCGCAGATTAGCGTCACACAAAGGAGGGGTTTGGAAAAATGAATCGTTAAACGAATCGTTTCGGAGTCGTTGAGCAAATAAGGTAAAAATAAATGCATATTATAAGACAATGAAAGTGTTTTTTGACCTTGCATGCATGTCAACCTGTTGTTTGGGACTCCCAAAACCAAAATATGAACGTTTCATTACCCA
Source organism: Sinocyclocheilus anshuiensis (assembly GCF_001515605.1). Classification (NCBI taxonomy): domain Eukaryota; kingdom Metazoa; phylum Chordata; class Actinopteri; order Cypriniformes; family Cyprinidae; genus Sinocyclocheilus; species Sinocyclocheilus anshuiensis. Next base: position 884,608 of record NW_015549577.1, read on the forward strand.
TAATAGGGGCACTTTAAAAAGTTTGGTGTCAGAAAGATTTTTTAATGTTAAAAGTCTCTTAAGCTCACCAAGGCTGCATTTATTTGATCAGATATACAGTAAAAACAGTAATATTGTGAAATATTATTACAATTTAAAATAACTGTAATCTATATTAATATATTTATAAATGTAATTTATTCCAGTGTTGACAAAGCTGAATTTTCAGCATCATTACTCCAGTCTTCAGTGTCACACGATCCTTCAGAAATCATTTTATTACACTGATTTGTTGCTCAAGAAACATTTATTTTTATGATCAATGTTGAAAACAGCTGAGCTGCTTAATATTTTCCTGAAAACCATGATACAGTTTTTTTCAGGATTCTTTAATGAATAGCAAGTTCAAAATAACAGCATTTATTTGAAATATAAATCTTTTGTAACATTAAAAATGTCACTTTTGAACAACTGAATTATTAAGTCCATACTGAACAAAAGTATTAATTTCTTTCTTTCTTTCAAAAAATCTTACTGACTCCAAACTTTGGAAATTTAGTGTACAATTTTTATGCATGTAAAACCATAATGCAACAGGTAAGATGCAAATAGAAAAGTGATAAAGTGATAATCATTCTCAAGCTGTGTATGCTAAAACTATAATGAAAAACAAGAAAAAGTGGAGATATCACTCTGTTTGCCTGGTTTTGATGCTCCTATCAATAATGTAACAAGTTTGACAGAGGATTTCCAGGCTTTTGTACATAGACAGGAGACATTTTAAGATCAAAATCAAAACTACATTTGCAATTCAACATATAAAATGTCAATATAACCTCAAATCCAGTTGCCTCTGCAAACAAATGATGCTTTTTTAGTCCTTCCACTGAACCGCAAAAAGGCGTTATGTTTCTCACAGAAATGCTGATTTGCTTGAATGGCGAATTTCCTTTACACTAATCAAAGGTGATACTCCATGGTCTGAAAATTTTGAGAACCACTGGATTAGGTAACCATGTCACTTTCGAATGACCTCAGCGTGAGTCTTGAATGTAATTCTATGCGGACCATCTAGAAAATGACAAAGACTGTCATTTCCTCCAACAGGCCAAGTCCTTAGAAGTTTGGTTTACATTTTGGAGGGCTAAGGTTGAGAATATTTTCAGATTGTAATGCGACAAAAATTACACATCAGTAACATCATATTAATATTACTGCTTAATATTAATAGAGAGGTCCACGCTGAAACTACATAGCCATGCGGACTGTTGACGGTGCTAGGGGGGAAGAGGGTGGATGGCTGGGGACTCACATCTGGGTGTGGAATGGCATATTGTCCCTGAATTGTGTAGGCCTGTGAAGATGGAGAGAGAAAACAAAAAAAAAAGAGAAGAAAAAATCAAATCAACATTTTTACAAGGCTGCAGGGCCCAATAAACACAAGAACTAACTGATTCATAACCGTTAAAGGATCTGTTAATATTTTAAAGGAACATTTGGTTTCAAAAGCTGAATTTTCTTTCATATTTTATGTGAATAATTTTTTATGACTAGTTATACAGTAATAATATTCAGCGCTTTAAATAATTTACAACACTCCTGGCTTTTCATATCTGTGCGTCTACTTGAGTGCAAGTGCACACTATGCTTAAAATATATTTCATACAGTCTTCAAATAACAAACACATTCCTTGAGTAGGTAAATATACCCGACAATAAAAGCAAATCTATTTCTGAATCATCTGAATAGATGAATATATAACATCCTTCACCAAGTTTTCTACAGTACATAAAATTCTGGACCTCTTTTTATATTTTCAAAAATAAGAGATAAAAGAACATAAGTTTAAAGTGTAAAACTGATAATCATGTTGTATTTCATGTAAAAAGCCATGATGTGCCATCTATGGTTATGTTAGCTGAAGTGCCTGTGAATGAGTTACGTTAAAAAGATGCTGAGAGCTTTGTTAAAGGACATTATTATTCATCATCAAAGGAATGTTAGATTAGCAGGGGGGGAAAAATTACAAACGCATTGTATTTTGTGTTGGTTAGTGAATGAGTGGGGATGACTTAGAAAAAAACGTTTGATAGCATATCCCTTCAATATTTATAACTTGACATTTCAAATTTTATTGGATTAATGCCAATCTAGGTCGACAAACTCTATCACATCCTGAGATGTTACACTTTAAGCTTTGAAAATATTAAAAGGATATGATATTTGCTCTGAGAGGGAGGAGATTATTTTGCAATAAGAGTGAAGAACATCGATCTAGAATTAAAATACACTCAAAGCAGCCAAAAACGCATTCATTGCCATGTAAAGGTGAGGTATGCAATTTTCTATTTTTCAATGTTGAAATATAATCTTTCTACAGTTGAATATGCAAAGACTTCTAAGGTTTTTGAAGGTTGATTTCCTGAAGAGAATAATTACATTTGAAACATTACTCTGTTTGTTAGTGCACCCCAACATTTCGATTTCTGGTTCAAAAATAGGCTTAAGAAAAATAAGAATATTAATATGCAATAATAATATATTTGTCTTAATTTATTGACTTTGACAGAATTTTCAGGCAGTCAGTTTAAAATCATCAAGCCTTTGTTTTGCATGATTTTTAAATATGCTCTTCATTCCAAATGCTTTCATGCTTTCTCTTTTTATGGTAACCGTAATGGGACAAAACTTTCGGAATATAAAAATTAAATTAAATTGAAGTACTTGAGTTCAAAATGCACATAACTTCACACAAATGCACGTAACTTGCAAAGTGCATTTAAAGTGAACTAAAGCCTGCTAAAACCTCTTAGAATGCATTACCACAGCAGAAAGACAAAAACATGAAAAATATGCATTCATTTCATTTCCATATTTGCTTAAAATTCACTTTTTGGATAGCAGTAAAAGGCAGTGCTGCTGCACTGAACTATGTCATGGCAGAAGAGCAGACTCTCCTTATGGATCTGAACTCTCATTGACAATCTAAAGCTCCTCTCTCTCTCTGCAAGCATTTCCCTGGTTAGGATGGTGTGACAACATGCCAGTGAGAAGGTGAGAAAACCTGAGTGAACTAACAGGCAGTGGCTGGTGCTGCAGTAAAAGGCTGAGGTTGGCTGCGGACGCCGCCAGCGGATCGGCTCTTACCTGGCCACCTGAAAAAATGACGGGGGTGGAGGCGGGCTTTGGGCGGTAGGGAATGGTGGCACCTTTCGGTGGGGACTAGGAGAGGGGAAGAGGTAAGAGGCAGAAACAGCGTTAGACCAGGAGACAGGTGTGTGTGGTGGAGTGTTTGTGTGGTAAAGCAGGAGCACAGATGTTGTGAGACCCCAGCGCTTGAAGATTTGTATTCTCTAGGCTGTGTGTTGTTGAGCTCAAACTGTCTAATCCATAAACCAGAAACAAGGTGGGCAAAGTCAAGCTGAAATATCAAAGTGCTGTAGCAAAAAGTCAACAGAATACGTGCCCAGAATAGAATACCAGCTGACTATTTAGGCCCTGTTTACACTAGTGCGTTTTCGTTTTAAAACGGTGTTTACATTGAAACGCAACCCCGGAGTTTTCAAACTAAAACGGGGTCTACAGCGTTTTCGAAAATCTCACCCTAGAAAACGCCGGAGTAGTGTAAACGACAGGCGTAACCGTAGCAAAAGTTCTGCTTTTAAAATGAAATCGCACTAGTGTAAACGTAGCCTTATTTTACAGCAAAGTATGCCACTGTTCCAAAATTTGGGGTTGGTCAGATTTTTGTTTTTGAAAAAAGTCTCTTATACTCACCAAGGCTGCATTTATTTAATCAAAAACACAGTAAAGACAGTAAAATTGTGACATTTTATTTCAATGTAAAAACTGTTTTCTATTTGAATATATTTTAAAATGCAATTATGGAAAAGCTGAATTTTCAGCAGCCATTTCTTTTTTTATTAAAATATTTTGTAACATTATAAATGCCTTTACTGTCACTTAATTTCAATTAATTTAATGCATCCTTGCTGAATAAAAGTATTACATTTAAAAAAGTTATACTGACCACAAACTTTAAAACAGCAGAGTATATAATTTATAAATACCATACTGTACACAAAACAACGCATTATGCAACAATAAAGGTGTCAAACTGTAATATACCATGATAATATGCCATCACCAGTGAAATAAATGTAATGTAATCTGAAATAAATCCTGTTAGCATTTCTAGTCCAATTTTAAGTAAAAGACTCTTCACTTTTGGGAGTCCAATCAAATAAACAGTCAAGAAAGAGACTTTCAGATTTATTTGCCACACTGGAAACAGTAAGGCTTTGTTGGATAGGGAACACAATACCAACTACTTTCTAAACTGATTGTATACTATGCAGTATACACTGTATACTGCCTATTTTATTTATTTATTTTGAAATACAGTAGTTAATCTGTAGCATTATTCCACTATATATGTTTCAAACAGTAGAATGCTATATTGCTGTCACTTCAGTGAGTTCAGTTATACCTTTTGTAAAGATAAACAATAGCCCTAAAATTTCAGCGACACACAAAGGATGATACAGTACATGTTATAAGTTCCCAGGTGATCTGATTACGTTAGAAATATGTCTATGTCTGTACAAGCCAAGAATGAAAAGCATTCGATAATGCCCAATCAGAGCACAATTCACCTCTGCAGGAGATCAGCCCTACACGTCATTGGTGGATAAGAATAACATTTAAATCAATAAAATGAGAGAAGGCGTAAGCAAGCCAACGGAAGCTTTGTGTTTCTCATTAATCACAAGTAAAACAATGTAGTCTCTCTTTGGCAGGGTGGCTGTAATGGAGTGTGGCTGTGTGTATGGTTGTGCATCCATCCCATTGTTATTGCCATAACAAATGGATTTCACCCAAAAAAAGAAAATTCATTCATCATTACTCAGCCTCATGGTGTTCCAAAACAGACTTACTTGCTTCTGTGAGACACAAAAGGAAACTGTTGTACAGTATGTACCGGTTGCTCTGTTCTGAGCAATTACAACGAATGAGAAATAATACTTTTAAGCTTTAAAGAGTAAAACCGTCTTTTTTGTACTTAGTAGTTCATATGACTTATGCTCCATATCCAAGACTTCTGAAGTCATCAAGTGAACTTGGTCAGCTGATTCAATGAAAACATCTGACTGTAAAGAACAGTTTGTTCATTTTCTTCCATAATGTGATGTACATCCAAGACCATTTGATTTTCCAACAAAAAAAAAAGGTAACACTTTAGCATAGGGACCAATTCTCACTAATAACTAGTTGCTTATTAGCATGCCTATTATTAACATATTGGCGGTTTATTAGTACTTATAAAGCACATATTCTGCATGACCATATTCTACATTCCTAATCCTAAACTTAACAACTACCTTACTAACTATTAATAAGCAGCAAATTAGGAGTTTATTGAGGCAAAGTCGTAATTAATGGTTTGTTAATAGCAAGGATTGGACCTTAAAATAAAGTGTGACCAAAAAAAATGTATATATGCAATTTAAATGCATAAATCTTAAATATAGGCCTAAATATATTTTTTTACTTCATGCTGATTTTAAATCACGTTTTAACTTTTTGTGTTCAACAGTGTAATGAAAGTCATTTGGGTTTAAAACAACATGAGGGGGTGTAAATAATGACATAAATTTCATTCTATGTGAATTATCCTTTAAACAACACTGTACAAAACTGTACCTCCAGCATGACCACACATATCTGTTTGACACACTGGATGATGGCTTCTGGGGTGCCGGAGATTGTCACTGCGCGCTCTGTGGAGTTAGGCAGCATGTCCCCTGCTACCTGCACCTGAGCTCCTGTGGACTAAAGAGATAGAGAGAGAAAAAAACAACACCAGGCTATGATTCAGAGCATACGCTACTGATGATGGTGTGATCTGCTCTGAGACCGCACTGCTCTCTAGGGAACACTGGGCCAAATGTTGCCATCTGCATGCAAGCATATGTTTCTGTTGAAGACATTCAGCAATGTCGTGATTTCCATACAACAGGGCCCTTCAACCTTTTTTAGATAAAGGAACTCTTAGTGGATAGAAAGATTGAGCAAGGACCTGGTTACACTGAGAACAGCATGTGTCTAGTGGGATGTTAATATATTTACATAATTTGTATTTACTTGTGAGTTTTGTGGCTTTGTGGTTGAAGACTTCTGCCATACAAGATGGGCTTGGAAAGTTGCATAAGCCAGTAAAAGAGATCTGACAATCCATTATCAGAAAATAAGTCTAAGAGCAAAGTTTCATACCTCTCTCATCTCTTTGATTTTCGAGCCTCCTTTGCCAATGAGGGAGCCGCACTGACTGGCGGGCACCACTAGGCGCAAAGTGACAGGGGGCTTGCTGGTGGCTGGGCTATTGCTCATGGAGTTGATTATATCCTGAAGAAATATCAGGAAGCAACAACATAGATGATACAAATTTAATATAGTTGAAACAACAGAATGTGGCTCATATAATCCGAATTAGTTAAAATGTAAAAAGTTAAAATTATTGGTTTTATATTATTTGTTTTACTGTTTAATGTTTTTTGTGCAGCTGCATTTGCACTGAAGCCAGACTAATCTTTTAATGTCTTGGTTTGTGCCCATGAAGTTCTGAATAAAAGGAGAAAATAAAATAAAATTGGATGAAGTAATGTTCATTTCAAATGAATTTAAGTCACTGGATTATTAAAAAAAAGGTATTGGCCATTTTTTATTAAATTGTTAACTTCAGTATATTGAGATATACACTACTGTTCAAAAGTTTGCGGTCAGCATTTTTTTTTAAGTGAATACTTTTATTCAGCATGGATGCATTAAATTGACTGAAATAGATGTATAGTGGATAGTAAGGACTTTTACATTATTACAAAAATAATAAATAATAACTTTAAAAATACTGTTCTGCACAACAAATTAGGCAGCACAACTGCTTTCAACGTTGATAATAAAAATAAATGTTTCTTGAGCAGCAAATCAGCATATTAGAATGATTTCTGAAGGATCACATGGCACTAAAGACTGGAGTAATGATGCTGAAAATTCAGCTTTTCCATTACATGAATACATCACACTTTAACATATATTAAAATAGAAAACAGTTTGTAATAATATTTCATAGTATTACTGCATTTTCGTGCGTCTTTGAAACAGCCTCCCTCTACATATTAAATCCTGTGACTCCATTGAGTGTTTTAAATCTATGTTGAAGACCCATCTCTTCTCTGCTGCATTTAACTGTTCTTAGCTATGTGGGGTTTGTTTAGTGTTTTGTTGTGCTTTATGGTGTGTATGTGTATATGTTTTGTAAGTATGGGTCTGTAAAGCACTTTGGTCAACTTTAAATGTGCTATAGAAATAAATGATTGATTGACTTGTAGCCTTGGTGAGCATAAGAGACGTTCAGAATCATTTTAAAAACGTTACCGACCACAAACTTTTGAAAGGTATTGTATACCATTACTGTTCACATCAAAACATTTTGGGCAGTTTTGTCAAAGTGGTTAGTTTGAGTCAAGTGAGATTTTCATATATTGTATCCAACCAGCACCTCTTCAAACTTGTACGCGATCATAGCGAAGGCCTTAAAGATGGCATCTGTGGGTCCAGTGATGGTGACGATCCTCTCAGGACAGTTTCCCTCTGAGATGTTGATGCGAGCGCCGCTCTGTAGGATGTCAAAAGTCAAGTTAACCCTCATATTCTTGTTCTGCTTTGCATCTGAGAGACTTCAAGACCCTTTTAACAGCTCAAAAACACACTTAAAGGTGCAATTTTAAACTACTTTCCTCTATCCCATCTTTAAAAAGTGAAATAGGTTCATTTCAAATCACTATTATTATTTTTACACAAACAACACTGAGGTCGGTGTCATTAAACAAAGTTATTCTAAACAGAACATCAAACAAATTAGCAAAACAAAAACATACCTCTTCACGCATCTTCTTCACAGTTTCCCCTTTCTGTAGCAAAAAGAAGAGCGGAATATTTAGATTCAGTGCTTAAAATACACATATACACACATATATAATATACTGAATATATTTAATATACTATATCTATCAATCTACACTACCGGTCAAAAGTTTGGGATCAGAACGTTTTTTTATGTTTTTTACAGGAGTTTCTTATACTCATCAAGGCTGCATTTATTTGATCAAATATACAGGAAAAAATGTAATATTGTGAAATATTATTATGATGTAAAATAACGTTTTTCTATTTTTAATATACATTAAAATCGAATTTTCGATTCCCGTGATGCAGAGCTGAATTTTCAGCATCATTACCCTCTAGTCTTCAGTGTCACATGATCCTTCAGAAATCATTCTAATATGCTGATTTATTATCAGTGTGTAATGTGGGGTTTGGGTTTTGTTTTTGTTTCATGTTCATGTTTTCATGTCTTTTATTTTGGAGTTTAATCATGGTCCCCGTTTGTGTCATGCTTCCC